>NW_027368764.1:0-47412 GCF_046119375.1 Phyllobates terribilis | reverse complement strand
AAAGAGAGTGAGATGCCAGCTCCTTTCATTCAGTCAGTAGCTTCAAACATTTCTGGTATATGAAAAACATGTTTTTCAATGGCAAAAATCAATGAATATTGTAAATGCACAAACAGTAATATCTCCACATTGCACGGTGCAATTCTGAAATTTTTAGCTTTTTCCTGTTAATCCTAGCATGATAAAGAAGATTCAAAGAGAGTGAGATGCCAGCTCCTTTCATTCAGTCAGTAGCTTCAAACATTTCTGGTATATGAAAAACATGTTTTTCAATGGCAAAAATCAATGAATATTGTAAATGCACAAACAGTAATATCTCCACATTGCAAGGTGCAATTCTGAAATTTTTTGCTTTTTCCTGCTAATCCTAGCATGATAAAGAAGATTCAAAGAGAGTGAGATGCCAGCTCCTTTCATTCAGTCAGTAGCTTCAAACATTTCTGGTATATGAAAAACATGTTTTTCAATGGCAAAAATCAATGAATATTGTAAATGCACAAACAGTAATATCTCCACATTGCACGGTGCAATTCTGAAATTTTTAGCTTTTTCCTGTTAATCCTAGCATGATAAAGAAGATTCAAAGAGAGTGAGATGCCAGCTCCTTTCATTCAGTCAGTAGCTTCAAACATTTCTGGTATATGAAAAACATGTTTTTCAATGGCAAAAATCAATGAATATTGTAAATGCACAAACAGTAATATCTCCACATTGCAAGGTGCAATTCTGAAATTTTTTGCTTTTTCCTGTTAATCCTAGCATGATAAAGAAGATTCAAAGAGAGTGAGATGCCAGCTCCTTTCATTCAGTCAGTAGCTTCAAACATTTCTGGTATATGAAAAACGTTTTTCAATGGCAAAAATCAATGAATATTGTAAATGCACAAACAGTAATATCTCCACATTGCACGGTGCAATTCTGAAATTTTTAGCTTTTTCCTGTTAATCCTAGCATGATAAAGAAGATTCAAAGAGAGTGAGATGCCAGCTCCTTTCATTCAGTCATTAGCTTCAAACATTTCTGGTATATGAAAAACATGTTTTTCAATGGCAAAAATCAATGAATATTGTAAATGCACAAACAGTAATATCTCCACATTGCACGGTGCAATTCCTGAAATTTTTAGCTTTTTCCTGTTAATCCTAGCATGATAAAGAAGATTCAAAGAGAGTGAGATGCCAGCTCCTTTCATTCAGTCAGTAGCTTCAAACATTTCTGGTATATGAAAAACGTTTCCAATGGCAAAAATCAATGAATATTGTAAATGCACAAACTAATATCTCCACATTGCAAGGTGCAATTCTGAAATTTTTTGCTTTTTCCTGTTAATCCTAGCATGATAAAGAAGATTCAAAGAGAGTGAGATGCCAAGCTCCTTTCATTCAGTCAGTAGCTTCAAACATTTCTGGTATATGAAAAACATGTTTTTCAATGGCAAAAATCAATGAATATTGTAAATGCACAAACAGTAATATCTCCACATTGCACGGTGCCATTCTGAAATTTTTAGCTTTTTCCTGTTAATCCTAGCATGATAAAGAAGATTCAAAGAGAGTGAGATGCCAGCTCCTTTCATTCAGTCAGTAGCTTCAACATTTCTGGTATATGAAAAACATGTTTTCAATGGCAAAAATCAATGAATATTGTAAATGCACAAACAGTAATATCTCCACATTGCAAGGTGCAATTCTGAAATTTTTTGCTTTTTCCTGCTAATCCTAGCATGATAAAGAAGATTCAAAGAGAGTGAGATGCCAGCTCCTTTCATTCAGTCAGTAGCTTCAAACATTTCTGGTATATGAAAAACATGTTTTTCAATGGCAAAAATCAATGAATATTGTAAATGCACAAACAGTAATATCTCCACATTGCACGGTGCAATTCTGAAATTTTAGCTTTTTCCTGTTAATCCTAGCATGATAAAGAAGATTCAAAGAGAGTGAGATGCCAGCTCCTTTCATTCAGTCAGTAGCTTCAAACATTTCTGGTATATGAAAAACATGTTTTTCAATGGCAAAAATCAATGAATATTGTAAATGCACAAACAGTAATATCTCCACATTGCACGGTGCAATTCTGAAATTTTTAGCTTTTTCCTGTTAATCCTAGCATGATAAAGAAGATTCAAAGAGAGTGAGATGCCAGCTCCTTTCATTCAGTCAGTAGCTTCAAACATTTCTGGTATATGAAAAACATGTTTTTCAATGGCAAAAATCAATGAATATTGTAAATGCACAAACAGTAATATCTCCACATTGCACGGTGCAATTCTGAAATTTTTAGCTTTTTCCTGTTAATCCTAGCATGATAAAGAAGATTCAAAGAGAGTGAGATGCCAGCTCCTTTCATTCAGTCAGTAGCTTCAAACATTTCTGGTATATGAAAAACGTTTTTCAATGGCAAAAATCAATGAATATTGTAAATGCACAAACAGTAATATCTCCACATTGCAAGGTGCAATTCTGAAATTTTTTGCTTTTTCCTGCTGATCCTAGCATGATAAAGAAGATTCAAAGAGAGTGAGATGCCAGCTCCTTTCATTCAGTCAGTAGCTTCAAACATTTCTGGTATATGAAAAACATGTTTTTCAATGGCAAAAATCAATGAATATTGTAAATGCACAAACAGTAATATCTCCACATTGCACGGTGCAATTCTGAAATTTTTACTTTTTCCTGTTAATCCTAGCATGATAAAGAAGATTCAAAGAGAGTGAGATGCCAGCTCCTTTCATTCAGTCAGTAGCTTCAAACATTTCTGGTATATGAAAAACATGTTTTTCAATGGCAAAAATCAATGAATATTGTAAATGCACAAACAGTAATATCTCCACATTGCAAGGTGCAATTCTGAAATTTTTTGCTTTTTCCTGCTAATCCTAGCATGATAAAGAAGATTCAAAGAGAGTGAGATGCCAGCTCCTTTCATTCAGTCAGTAGCTTCAAACATTTCTGGTATATGAAAAACATGTTTTTCAATGGCAAAAATCAATGAATATTGTAAATGCACAAACAGTAATATCTCCACATTGCAAGGTGCAATTCTGAAATTTTTTGCTTTTTCCTGTTAATCCTAGCATGATAAAGAAGATTCAAAGAGAGTGAGATGCCAGCTCCTTTCATTCAGTCAGTAGCTTCAAACATTTCTGGTATATGAAAAACATGTTTTTCAATGGCAAAAATCAATGAATATTGTAAATGCACAAACAGTAATATCTCCACATTGCACGGTGCAATTCTGAAATTTTTAGCTTTTTCCTGTTAATCCTAGCATGATAAAGAAGATTCAAAGAGAGTGAGATGCCAGCTCCTTTCATTCAGTCAGTAGCTTCAAACATTTCTGGTATATGAAAAACATGTTTTTCAATGGCAAAAATCAATGAATATTGTAAATGCACAAACAGTAATATCTCCACATTGCAAGGTGCAATTCTGAAATTTTTTGCTTTTTCCTGCTAATCCTAGCATGATAAAGAAGATTCAAAGAGAGTGAGATGCCAGCTCCTTTCATTCAGTCAGTAGCTTCAAACATTTCTGGTATATGAAAAACATGTTTTTCAATGGCAAAAATCAATGAATATTGTAAATGCACAAACAGTAATATCTCCACATTGCACGGTGCAATTCTGAAATTTTTAGCTTTTTCCTGTTAATCCTAGCATGATAAAGAAGATTCAAAGAGAGTGAGATGCCAGCTCCTTTCATTCAGTCAGTAGCTTCAAACATTTCTGGTATATGAAAAACATGTTTTTCAATGGCAAAAATCAATGAATATTGTAAATGCACAAACAGTAATATCTCCACATTGCAAGGTGCAATTCTGAAATTTTTTGCTTTTTCCTGTTAATCCTAGCATGATAAAGAAGATTCAAAGAGAGTGAGATGCCAGCTCCTTTCATTCAGTCAGTAGCTTCAAACATTTCTGGTATATGAAAAACATGTTTTTCAATGGCAAAAATCAATGAATATTGTAAATGCACAAACAGTAATATCTCCACATTGCAAGGTGCAATTCTGAAATTTTTAGCTTTTTCCTGCTAATCCTAGCATGATAAAGAAGATTCAAAGAGAGTGAGATGCCAGCTCCTTTCATTCAGTCAGTAGCTTCAAACATTTCTGGTATATGAAAAAATGTTTTTCAATGGCAAAAATCAATGAATATTGTAAATGCACAAACAGTAATATCTCCACATTGCACGGTGCAATTCTGAAATTTTTAGCTTTTTCCTGTTAATCCTAGCATGATAAAGAAGATTCAAAGAGAGTGAGATGCCAGCTCCTTTCATTCAGTCAGTAGCTTCAAACATTTCTGGTATATGAAAAACATGTTTTTCAATGGCAAAAATCAATGAATATTGTAAATGCACAAACAGTAATATCTCCACATTGCAAGGTGCAATTCTGAAATTTTTTGCTTTTTCCTGCTAATCCTAGCATGATAAAGAAGATTCAAAGAGAGTGAGATGCCAGCTCCTTTCATTCAGTCATTAGCTTCAAACATTTCTGGTATATGAAAAACATGTTTTTCAATGGCAAAAATCAATGAATATTGTAAATGCACAAACAGTAATATCTCCACATTGCACGGTGCAATTCTGAAATTTTTAGCTTTTTCCTGTTAATCCTAGCATGATAAAGAAGATTCAAAGAGAGTGAGATGCCAGCTCCTTTCATTCAGTCAGTAGCTTCAAACATTTCTGGTATATGAAAAACGTTTTCCAATGGCAAAAATCAATGAATATTGTAAATGCACAAACTAATATCTCCACATTGCAAGGTGCAATTCTGAAATTTTTTGCTTTTTCCTGTTAATCCTAGCATGATAAAGAAGATTCAAAGAGAGTGAGATGCCAAGCTCCTTTCATTCAGTCAGTAGCTTCAAACATTTCTGGTATATGAAAAACATGTTTTTCAATGGCAAAAATCAATGAATATTGTAAATGCACAAACAGTAATATCTCCACATTGCACGGTGCCATTCTGAAATTTTTAGCTTTTTCCTGTTAATCCTAGCATGATAAAGAAGATTCAAAGAGAGTGAGATGCCAGCTCCTTTCATTCAGTCAGTAGCTTCAAACATTTCTGGTATATGAAAAACATGTTTTTCAATGGCAAAAATCAATGAATATTGTAAATGCACAAACAGTAATATCTCCACATTGCAAGGTGCAATTCTGAAATTTTTTGCTTTTTCCTGCTAATCCTAGCATGATAAAGAAGATTCAAAGAGAGTGAGATGCCAGCTCCTTTCATTCAGTCAGTAGCTTCAAACATTTCTGGTATATGAAAAACATGTTTTTCAATGGCAAAAATCAATGAATATTGTAAATGCACAAACAGTAATATCTCCACATTGCACGGTGCAATTCTGAAATTTTTAGCTTTTTCCTGTTAATCCTAGCATGATAAAGAAGATTCAAAGAGAGTGAGATGCCAGCTCCTTTCATTCAGTCAGTAGCTTCAAACATTTCTGGTATATGAAAAACATGTTTTTCAATGGCAAAAATCAATGAATATTGTAAATGCACAAACAGTAATATCTCCACATTGCACGGTGCAATTCTGAAATTTTTAGCTTTTTCCTGTTAATCCTAGCATGATAAAGAAGATTCAAAGAGAGTGAGATGCCAGCTCCTTTCATTCAGTCAGTAGCTTCAAACATTTCTGGTATATGAAAAACATGTTTTTCAATGGCAAAAATCAATGAATATTGTAAATGCACAAACAGTAATATCTCCACATTGCACGGTGCAATTCTGAAATTTTTAGCTTTTTCCTGTTAATCCTAGCATGATAAAGAAGATTCAAAGAGAGTGAGATGCCAGCTCCTTTCATTCAGTCAGTAGCTTCAAACATTTCTGGTATATGAAAAACGTTTTTCAATGGCAAAAATCAATGAATATTGTAAATGCACAAACAGTAATATCTCCACATTGCAAGGTGCAATTCTGAAATTTTTTGCTTTTTCCTGCTGATCCTAGCATGATAAAGAAGATTCAAAGAGAGTGAGATGCCAGCTCCTTTCATTCAGTCAGTAGCTTCAAACATTTCTGGTATATGAAAAACATGTTTTTCAATGGCAAAAATCAATGAATATTGTAAATGCACAAACAGTAATATCTCCACATTGCACGGTGCAATTCTGAAATTTTTACTTTTTCCTGTTAATCCTAGCATGATAAAGAAGATTCAAAGAGAGTGAGATGCCAGCTCCTTTCATTCAGTCAGTAGCTTCAAACATTTCTGGTATATGAAAAACATGTTTTTCAATGGCAAAAATCAATGAATATTGTAAATGCACAAACAGTAATATCTCCACATTGCAAGGTGCAATTCTGAAATTTTTTGCTTTTTCCTGCTAATCCTAGCATGATAAAGAAGATTCAAAGAGAGTGAGATGCCAGCTCCTTTCATTCAGTCAGTAGCTTCAAACATTTCTGGTATATGAAAAACATGTTTTTCAATGGCAAAAATCAATGAATATTGTAAATGCACAAACAGTAATATCTCCACATTGCAAGGTGCAATTCTGAAATTTTTTGCTTTTTCCTGTTAATCCTAGCATGATAAAGAAGATTCAAAGAGAGTGAGATGCCAGCTCCTTTCATTCAGTCAGTAGCTTCAAACATTTCTGGTATATGAAAAACATGTTTTTCAATGGCAAAAATCAATGAATATTGTAAATGCACAAACAGTAATATCTCCACATTGCACGGTGCAATTCTGAAATTTTTAGCTTTTTCCTGTTAATCCTAGCATGATAAAGAAGATTCAAAGAGAGTGAGATGCCAGCTCCTTTCATTCAGTCAGTAGCTTCAAACATTTCTGGTATATGAAAAACATGTTTTTCAATGGCAAAAATCAATGAATATTGTAAATGCACAAACAGTAATATCTCCACATTGCAAGGTGCAATTCTGAAATTTTTTGCTTTTTCCTGCTAATCCTAGCATGATAAAGAAGATTCAAAGAGAGTGAGATGCCAGCTCCTTTCATTCAGTCAGTAGCTTCAAACATTTCTGGTATATGAAAAACATGTTTTTCAATGGCAAAAATCAATGAATATTGTAAATGCACAAACAGTAATATCTCCACATTGCACGGTGCAATTCTGAAATTTTTAGCTTTTTCCTGTTAATCCTAGCATGATAAAGAAGATTCAAAGAGAGTGAGATGCCAGCTCCTTTCATTCAGTCAGTAGCTTCAAACATTTCTGGTATATGAAAAACATGTTTTTCAATGGCAAAAATCAATGAATATTGTAAATGCACAAACAGTAATATCTCCACATTGCAAGGTGCAATTCTGAAATTTTTTGCTTTTTCCTGTTAATCCTAGCATGATAAAGAAGATTCAAAGAGAGTGAGATGCCAGCTCCTTTCATTCAGTCAGTAGCTTCAAACATTTCTGGTATATGAAAAACATGTTTTTCAATGGCAAAAATCAATGAATATTGTAAATGCACAAACAGTAATATCTCCACATTGCAAGGTGCAATTCTGAAATTTTTAGCTTTTTCCTGCTAATCCTAGCATGATAAAGAAGATTCAAAGAGAGTGAGATGCCAGCTCCTTTCATTCAGTCAGTAGCTTCAAACATTTCTGGTATATGAAAAAATGTTTTTCAATGGCAAAAATCAATGAATATTGTAAATGCACAAACATTAATATCTCCACATTGCACGGTGCAATTCTGAAATTTTTAGCTTTTTCCTGTTAATCCTAGCATGATAAAGAAGATTCAAAGAGAGTGAGATGCCAGCTCCTTTCATTCAGTCAGTAGCTTCAAACATTTCTGGTATATGAAAAACATGTTTTTCAATGGCAAAAATCAATGAATATTGTAAATGCACAAACAGTAATATCTCCACATTGCAAGGTGCAATTCTGAAATTTTTTGCTTTTTCCTGCTAATCCTAGCATGATAAAGAAGATTCAAAGAGAGTGAGATGCCAGCTCCTTTCATTCAGTCAGTAGCTTCAAACATTTCTGGTATATGAAAAACATGTTTTTCAATGGCAAAAATCAATGAATATTGTAAATGCACAAACAGTAATATCTCCACATTGCACGGTGCAATTCTGAAATTTTTAGCTTTTTCCTGTTAATCCTAGCATGATAAAGAAGATTCAAAGAGAGTGAGATGCCAGCTCCTTTCATTCAGTCAGTAGCTTCAAACATTTCTGGTATATGAAAAACATGTTTTTCAATGGCAAAAATCAATGAATATTGTAAATGCACAAACAGTAATATCTCCACATTGCAAGGTGCAATTCTGAAATTTTTTGCTTTTTCCTGTTAATCCTAGCATGATAAAGAAGATTCAAAGAGAGTGAGATGCCAGCTCCTTTCATTCAGTCAGTAGCTTCAAACATTTCTGGTATATGAAAAACATGTTTTTCAATGGCAAAAATCAATGAATATTGTAAATGCACAAACAGTAATATCTCCACATTGCAAGGTGCAATTCTGAAATTTTTTGCTTTTTCCTGTTAATCCTAGCATGATAAAGAAGATTCAAAGAGAGTGAGATGCCAGCTCCTTTCATTCAGTCAGTAGCTTCAAACATTTCTGGTATATGAAAAACGTTTTTCAATGGCAAAAATCAATGAATATTGTAAATGCACAAACAGTAATATCTCCACATTGCAAGGTGCAATTCTGAAATTTTTTGTTTTTTCCTGCTAATCCTAGCATGATAAAGAAGATTCAAAGAGAGTGAGATGCCAGCTCCTTTCATTCAGTCAGTAGCTTCAAACATTTCTGGTATATGAAAAACGTTTTTCAATGGCAAAAATCAATGAATATTGTAAATGCACAAACAGTAATATCTCCACATTGCACGGTGCAATTCTGAAATTTTTAGCTTTTTCCTCTTAATCCTAGCATGATAAAGAAGATTCAAAGAGAGTGAGATGCCAGCTCCTTTCATTCAGTCAGTAGCTTCAAACATTTCTGGTATATGAAAAACATGTTTTTCAATGGCAAAAATCAATGAATATTGTAAATGCACAAACAGTAATATCTCCACATTGCAAGGTGCAATTCTGAAATTTTTTGCTTTTTCCTGCTAATCCTAGCATGATAAAGAAGATTCAAAGAGAGTGAGATGCCAGCTCCTTTCATTCAGTCAGTAGCTTCAAACATTTCTGGTATATGAAAAACATGTTTTTCAATGGCAAAAATCAATGAATATTGTAAATGCACAAACAGTAATATCTCCACATTGCACGGTGCAATTCTGAAATTTTTAGCTTTTTCCTGTTAATCCTAGCATGATAAAAAAGATTCAAAGAGAGTGAGATGCCAGCTCCTTTCATTCAGTCAGTAGCTTCAAACATTTCTGGTATATGAAAAACATGTTTTTCAATGGCAAAAATCAATGAATATTGTAAATGCACAAACAGTAATATCTCCACATTGCAAGGTGCAATTCTGAAATTTTTTGCTTTTTCCTGTTAATCCTAGCATGATAAAGAAGATTCAAAGAGAGTGAGATGCCAGCTCCTTTCATTCAGTCAGTAGCTTCAAACATTTCTGGTATATGAAAAACATGTTTTTCAATGGCAAAAATCAATGAATATTGTAAATGCACAAACAGTAATATCTCCACATTGCACGGTGCAATTCTGAAATTTTTAGCTTTTTCCTGTTAATCCTAGCATGATAAAGAAGATTCAAAGAGAGTGAGATGCCAGCTCCTTTCATTCAGTCAGTAGCTTCAAACATTTCTGGTATATGAAAAACATGTTTTTCAATGGCAAAAATCAATGAATATTGTAAATGCACAAACAGTAATATCTCCACATTGCAAGGTGCAATTCTGAAATTTTTTGCTTTTTCCTGCTAATCCTAGCATGATAAAGAAGATTCAAAGAGAGTGAGATGCCAGCTCCTTTCATTCAGTCAGTAGCTTCAAACATTTCTGGTATATGAAAAACATGTTTTTCAATGGCAAAAATCAATGAATATTGTAAATGCACAAACAGTAATATCTCCACATTGCAAGGTGCAATTCTGAAATTTTTTGCTTTTTCCTGTTAATCCTAGCATGATAAAGAAGATTCAAAGAGAGTGAGATGCCAGCTCCTTTCATTCAGTCAGTAGCTTCAAACATTTCTGGTATATGAAAAACATGTTTTTCAATGGCAAAAATCAATGAATATTGTAAATGCACAAACAGTAATATCTCCACATTGCACGGTGCAATTCTGAAATTTTTAGCTTTTTCCTGTTAATCCTAGCATGATAAAGAAGATTCAAAGAGAGTGAGATGCCAGCTCCTTTCATTCAGTCAGTAGCTTCAAACATTTCTGGTATATGAAAAACATGTTTTTCAATGGCAAAAATCAATGAATATTGTAAATGCACAAACAGTAATATCTCCACATTGCAAGGTGCAATTCTGAAATTTTTTGCTTTTTCCTGCTAATCCTAGCATGATAAAGAAGATTCAAAGAGAGTGAGATGCCAGCTCCTTTCATTCAGTCAGTAGCTTCAAACATTTCTGGTATATGAAAAACATGTTTTTCAATGGCAAAAATCAATGAATATTGTAAATGCACAAACAGTAATATCTCCACATTGCACGGTGCAATTCTGAAATTTTTAGCTTTTTCCTGTTAATCCTAGCATGATAAAGAAGATTCAAAGAGAGTGAGATGCCAGCTCCTTTCATTCAGTCAGTAGCTTCAAACATTTCTGGTATATGAAAAACATGTTTTTCAATGGCAAAAATCAATGAATATTGTAAATGCACAAACAGTAATATCTCCACATTGCAAGGTGCAATTCTGAAATTTTTTGCTTTTTCCTGTTAATCCTAGCATGATAAAGAAGATTCAAAGAGAGTGAGATGCCAGCTCCTTTCATTCAGTCAGTAGCTTCAAACATTTCTGGTATATGAAAAACATGTTTTTCAATGGCAAAAATCAATGAATATTGTAAATGCACAAACAGTAATATCTCCACATTGCAAGGTGCAATTCTGAAATTTTTAGCTTTTTCCTGCTAATCCTAGCATGATAAAGAAGATTCAAAGAGAGTGAGATGCCAGCTCCTTTCATTCAGTCAGTAGCTTCAAACATTTCTGGTATATGAAAAACATGTTTTTCAATGGCAAAAATCAATGAATATTGTAAATGCACAAACAGTAATATCTCCACATTGCACGGTGCAATTCTGAAATTTTTAGCTTTTTCCTGTTAATCCTAGCATGATAAAGATTCAAAGAGAGTGAGATGCCAGCTCCTTTCATTCAGTCAGTAGCTTCAAACATTTCTGGTATATGAAAAACATGTTTTTCAATGGCAAAAATCAATGAATATTGTAAATGCACAAACAGTAATATCTCCACATTGCAAGGTGCAATTCTGAAATTTTTTGCTTTTTCCTGCTAATCCTAGCATGATAAAGAAGATTCAAAGAGAGTGAGATGCCAGCTCCTTTCATTCAGTCAGTAGCTTCAAACATTTCTGGTATATGAAAAACATGTTTTTCAATGGCAAAAATCAATGAATATTGTAAATGCACAAACAGTAATATCTCCACATTGCACGGTGCAATTCTGAAATTTTTAGCTTTTTCCTGTTAATCCTAGCATGATAAAGAAGATTCAAAGAGAGTGAGATGCCAGCTCCTTTCATTCAGTCAGTAGCTTCAAACATTTCTGGTATATGAAAAACATGTTTTTCAATGGCAAAAATCAATGAATATTGTAAATGCACAAACAGTAATATCTCCACATTGCAAGGTGCAATTCTGAAATTTTTTGCTTTTTCCTGTTAATCCTAGCATGATAAAGAAGATTCAAAGAGAGTGAGATGCCAGCTCCTTTCATTCAGTCAGTAGCTTCAAACATTTCTGGTATATGAAAAACATGTTTTTCAATGGCAAAAATCAATGAATATTGTAAATGCACAAACAGTAATATCTCCACATTGCAAGGTGCAATTCTGAAATTTTTTGCTTTTTCCTGTTAATCCTAGCATGATAAAGAAGATTCAAAGAGAGTGAGATGCCAGCTCCTTTCATTCAGTCAGTAGCTTCAAACATTTCTGGTATATGAAAAACGTTTTTCAATGGCAAAAATCAATGAATATTGTAAATGCACAAACAGTAATATCTCCACATTGCAAGGTGCAATTCTGAAATTTTTTGTTTTTTCCTGCTAATCCTAGCATGATAAAGAAGATTCAAAGAGAGTGAGATGCCAGCTCCTTTCATTCAGTCAGTAGCTTCAAACATTTCTGGTATATGAAAAACATGTTTTTCAATGGCAAAAATCAATGAATATTGTAAATGCACAAACAGTAATATCTCCACATTGCAAGGTGCAATTCTGAAATTTTTTGCTTTTTCCTGCTAATCCTAGCATGATAAAGAAGATTCAAAGAGAGTGAGATGCCAGCTCCTTTCATTCAGTCAGTAGCTTCAAACATTTCTGGTATATGAAAAACATGTTTTTCAATGGCAAAAATCAATGAATATTGTAAATGCACAAACAGTAATATCTCCACATTGCACGGTGCAATTCTGAAATTTTTAGCTTTTTCCTGTTAATCCTAGCATGATAAAGAAGATTCAAAGAGAGTGAGATGCCAGCTCCTTTCATTCAGTCAGTAGCTTCAAACATTTCTGGTATATGAAAAACATGTTTTTCAATGGCAAAAATCAATGAATATTGTAAATGCACAAACAGTAATATCTCCACATTGCAAGGTGCAATTCTGAAATTTTTTGCTTTTTCCTGTTAATCCTAGCATGATAAAGAAGATTCAAAGAGAGTGAGATGCCAGCTCCTTTCATTCAGTCAGTAGCTTCAAACATTTCTGGTATATGAAAAACATGTTTTTCAATGGCAAAAATCAATGAATATTGTAAATGCACAAACAGTAATATCTCCACATTGCACGGTGCAATTCTGAAATTTTTAGCTTTTTCCTGTTAATCCTAGCATGATAAAGAAGATTCAAAGAGAGTGAGATGCCAGCTCCTTTCATTCAGTCAGTAGCTTCAAACATTTCTGGTATATGAAAAACATGTTTTTCAATGGCAAAAATCAATGAATATTGTAAATGCACAAACAGTAATATCTCCACATTGCAAGGTGCAATTCTGAAATTTTTTGCTTTTTCCTGCTAATCCTAGCATGATAAAGAAGATTCAAAGAGAGTGAGATGCCAGCTCCTTTCATTCAGTCAGTAGCTTCAAACATTTCTGGTATATGAAAAACATGTTTTTCAATGGCAAAAATCAATGAATATTGTAAATGCACAAACAGTAATATCTCCACATTGCACGGTGCAATTCTGAAATTTTTAGCTTTTTCCTGTTAATCCTAGCATGATAAAGAAGATTCAAAGAGAGTGAGATGCCAGCTCCTTTCATTCAGTCAGTAGCTTCAAACATTTCTGGTATATGAAAAACATGTTTTTCAATGGCAAAAATCAATGAATATTGTAAATGCACAAACAGTAATATCTCCACATTGCAAGGTGCAATTCTGAAATTTTTTGCTTTTTCCTGTTAATCCTAGCATGATAAAGAAGATTCAAAGAGAGTGAGATGCCAGCTCCTTTCATTCAGTCAGTAGCTTCAAACATTTCTGGTATATGAAAAACGTTTTTCAATGGCAAAAATCAATGAATATTGTAAATGCACAAACAGTAATATCTCCACATTGCACGGTGCAATTCTGAAATTTTTAGCTTTTTCCTGTTAATCCTAGCATGATAAAGAAGATTCAAAGAGAGTGAGATGCCAGCTCCTTTCATTCAGTCATTAGCTTCAAACATTTCTGGTATATGAAAAACATGTTTTTCAATGGCAAAAATCAATGAATATTGTAAATGCACAAACAGTAATATCTCCACATTGCACGGTGCAATTCTGAAATTTTTAGCTTTTTCCTGTTAATCCTAGCATGATAAAGAAGATTCAAAGAGAGTGAGATGCCAGCTCCTTTCATTCAGTCAGTAGCTTCAAACATTTCTGGTATATGAAAAACGTTTTCCAATGGCAAAAATCAATGAATATTGTAAATGCACAAACTAATATCTCCACATTGCAAGGTGCAATTCTGAAATTTTTTGCTTTTTCCTGTTAATCCTAGCATGATAAAGAAGATTCAAAGAGAGTGAGATGCCAAGCTCCTTTCATTCAGTCAGTAGCTTCAAACATTTCTGGTATATGAAAAACATGTTTTTCAATGGCAAAAATCAATGAATATTGTAAATGCACAAACAGTAATATCTCCACATTGCACGGTGCCATTCTGAAATTTTTAGCTTTTTCCTGTTAATCCTAGCATGATAAAGAAGATTCAAAGAGAGTGAGATGCCAGCTCCTTTCATTCAGTCAGTAGCTTCAAACATTTCTGGTATATGAAAAACATGTTTTTCAATGGCAAAAATCAATGAATATTGTAAATGCACAAACAGTAATATCTCCACATTGCAAGGTGCAATTCTGAAATTTTTTGCTTTTTCCTGCTAATCCTAGCATGATAAAGAAGATTCAAAGAGAGTGAGATGCCAGCTCCTTTCATTCAGTCAGTAGCTTCAAACATTTCTGGTATATGAAAAACATGTTTTTCAATGGCAAAAATCAATGAATATTGTAAATGCACAAACAGTAATATCTCCACATTGCACGGTGCAATTCTGAAATTTTTAGCTTTTTCCTGTTAATCCTAGCATGATAAAGAAGATTCAAAGAGAGTGAGATGCCAGCTCCTTTCATTCAGTCAGTAGCTTCAAACATTTCTGGTATATGAAAAACATGTTTTTCAATGGCAAAAATCAATGAATATTGTAAATGCACAAACAGTAATATCTCCACATTGCACGGTGCAATTCTGAAATTTTTAGCTTTTTCCTGTTAATCCTAGCATGATAAAGAAGATTCAAAGAGAGTGAGATGCCAGCTCCTTTCATTCAGTCAGTAGCTTCAAACATTTCTGGTATATGAAAAACATGTTTTTCAATGGCAAAAATCAATGAATATTGTAAATGCACAAACAGTAATATCTCCACATTGCACGGTGCAATTCTGAAATTTTTAGCTTTTTCCTGTTAATCCTAGCATGATAAAGAAGATTCAAAGAGAGTGAGATGCCAGCTCCTTTCATTCAGTCAGTAGCTTCAAACATTTCTGGTATATGAAAAACGTTTTTCAATGGCAAAAATCAATGAATATTGTAAATGCACAAACAGTAATATCTCCACATTGCAAGGTGCAATTCTGAAATTTTTTGCTTTTTCCTGCTGATCCTAGCATGATAAAGAAGATTCAAAGAGAGTGAGATGCCAGCTCCTTTCATTCAGTCAGTAGCTTCAAACATTTCTGGTATATGAAAAACATGTTTTTCAATGGCAAAAATCAATGAATATTGTAAATGCACAAACAGTAATATCTCCACATTGCACGGTGCAATTCTGAAATTTTTACTTTTTCCTGTTAATCCTAGCATGATAAAGAAGATTCAAAGAGAGTGAGATGCCAGCTCCTTTCATTCAGTCAGTAGCTTCAAACATTTCTGGTATATGAAAAACATGTTTTTCAATGGCAAAAATCAATGAATATTGTAAATGCACAAACAGTAATATCTCCACATTGCAAGGTGCAATTCTGAAATTTTTTGCTTTTTCCTGTTAATCCTAGCATGATAAAGAAGATTCAAAGAGAGTGAGATGCCAGCTCCTTTCATTCAGTCAGTAGCTTCAAACATTTCTGGTATATGAAAAACATGTTTTTCAATGGCAAAAATCAATGAATATTGTAAATGCACAAACAGTAATATCTCCACATTGCAAGGTGCAATTCTGAAATTTTTTGCTTTTTCCTGCTAATCCTAGCATGATAAAGAAGATTCAAAGAGAGTGAGATGCCAGCTCCTTTCATTCAGTCAGTAGCTTCAAACATTTCTGGTATATGAAAAACGTTTTTCAATGGCAAAAATCAATGAATATTGTAAATGCACAAACAGTAATATCTCCACATTGCACGGTGCAATTCTGAAATTTTTAGCTTTTTCCTCTTAATCCTAGCATGATAAAGAAGATTCAAAGAGAGTGAGATGCCAGCTCCTTTCATTCAGTCAGTAGCTTCAAACATTTCTGGTATATGAAAAACATGTTTTTCAATGGCAAAAATCAATGAATATTGTAAATGCACAAACAGTAATATCTCCACATTGCAAGGTGCAATTCTGAAATTTTTTGCTTTTTCCTGCTAATCCTAGCATGATAAAGAAGATTCAAAGAGAGTGAGATGCCAGCTCCTTTCATTCAGTCAGTAGCTTCAAACATTTCTGGTATATGAAAAACATGTTTTTCAATGGCAAAAATCAATGAATATTGTAAATGCACAAACAGTAATATCTCCACATTGCAAGGTGCAATTCTGAAATTTTTTGCTTTTTCCTGTTAATCCTAGCATGATAAAGAAGATTCAAAGAGAGTGAGATGCCAGCTCCTTTCATTCAGTCAGTAGCTTCAAACATTTCTGGTATATGAAAAACATGTTTTTCAATGGCAAAAATCAATGAATATTGTAAATGCACAAACAGTAATATCTCCACATTGCACGGTGCAATTCTGAAATTTTTAGCTTTTTCCTGTTAATCCTAGCATGATAAAGAAGATTCAAAGAGAGTGAGATGCCAGCTCCTTTCATTCAGTCAGTAGCTTCAAACATTTCTGGTATATGAAAAACATGTTTTTCAATGGCAAAAATCAATGAATATTGTAAATGCACAAACAGTAATATCTCCACATTGCAAGGTGCAATTCTGAAATTTTTTGCTTTTTCCTGCTAATCCTAGCATGATAAAGAAGATTCAAAGAGAGTGAGATGCCAGCTCCTTTCATTCAGTCAGTAGCTTCAAACATTTCTGGTATATGAAAAACATGTTTTTCAATGGCAAAAATCAATGAATATTGTAAATGCACAAACAGTAATATCTCCACATTGCACGGTGCAATTCTGAAATTTTTAGCTTTTTCCTGTTAATCCTAGCATGATAAAGAAGATTCAAAGAGAGTGAGATGCCAGCTCCTTTCATTCAGTCAGTAGCTTCAAACATTTCTGGTATATGAAAAACATGTTTTTCAATGGCAAAAATCAATGAATATTGTAAATGCACAAACAGTAATATCTCCACATTGCAAGGTGCAATTCTGAAATTTTTTGCTTTTTCCTGTTAATCCTAGCATGATAAAGAAGATTCAAAGAGAGTGAGATGCCAGCTCCTTTCATTCAGTCAGTAGCTTCAAACATTTCTGGTATATGAAAAACATGTTTTTCAATGGCAAAAATCAATGAATATTGTAAATGCACAAACAGTAATATCTCCACATTGCAAGGTGCAATTCTGAAATTTTTAGCTTTTTCCTGCTAATCCTAGCATGATAAAGAAGATTCAAAGAGAGTGAGATGCCAGCTCCTTTCATTCAGTCAGTAGCTTCAAACATTTCTGGTATATGAAAAAATGTTTTTCAATGGCAAAAATCAATGAATATTGTAAATGCACAAACAGTAATATCTCCACATTGCACGGTGCAATTCTGAAATTTTTAGCTTTTTCCTGTTAATCCTAGCATGATAAAGAAGATTCAAAGAGAGTGAGATGCCAGCTCCTTTCATTCAGTCAGTAGCTTCAAACATTTCTGGTATATGAAAAACATGTTTTTCAATGGCAAAAATCAATGAATATTGTAAATGCACAAACAGTAATATCTCCACATTGCAAGGTGCAATTCTGAAATTTTTTGCTTTTTCCTGCTAATCCTAGCATGATAAAGAAGATTCAAAGAGAGTGAGATGCCAGCTCCTTTCATTCAGTCAGTAGCTTCAAACATTTCTGGTATATGAAAAACATGTTTTTCAATGGCAAAAATCAATGAATATTGTAAATGCACAAACAGTAATATCTCCACATTGCACGGTGCAATTCTGAAATTTTTAGCTTTTTCCTGTTAATCCTAGCATGATAAAGAAGATTCAAAGAGAGTGAGATGCCAGCTCCTTTCATTCAGTCAGTAGCTTCAAACATTTCTGGTATATGAAAAACATGTTTTTCAATGGCAAAAATCAATGAATATTGTAAATGCACAAACAGTAATATCTCCACATTGCAAGGTGCAATTCTGAATTTTTTTGCTTTTTCCTGTTAATCCTAGCATGATAAAGAAGATTCAAAGAGAGTGAGATGCCAGCTCCTTTCATTCAGTCAGTAGCTTCAAACATTTCTGGTATATGAAAAACATGTTTTTCAATGGCAAAAATCAATGAATATTGTAAATGCACAAACAGTAATATCTCCACATTGCAAGGTGCAATTCTGAAATTTTTTGCTTTTTCCTGTTAATCCTAGCATGATAAAGAAGATTCAAAGAGAGTGAGATGCCAGCTCCTTTCATTCAGTCAGTAGCTTCAAACATTTCTGGTATATGAAAAACGTTTTTCAATGGCAAAAATCAATGAATATTGTAAATGCACAAACAGTAATATCTCCACATTGCAAGGTGCAATTCTGAAATTTTTTGTTTTTTCCTGCTAATCCTAGCATGATAAAGAAGATTCAAAGAGAGTGAGATGCCAGCTCCTTTCATTCAGTCAGTAGCTTCAAACATTTCTGGTATATGAAAAACGTTTTTCAATGGCAAAAATCAATGAATATTGTAAATGCACAAACAGTAATATCTCCACATTGCACGGAGCAATTCTGAAATTTTTAGCTTTTTCCTCTTAATCCTAGCATGATAAAGAAGATTCAAAGAGAGTGAGATGCCAGCTCCTTTCATTCAGTCAGTAGCTTCAAACATTTCTGGTATATGAAAAACATGTTTTTCAATGGCAAAAATCAATGAATATTGTAAATGCACAAACAGTAATATCTCCACATTGCAAGGTGCAATTCTGAAATTTTTTGCTTTTTCCTGCTAATCCTAGCATGATAAAGAAGATTCAAAGAGAGTGAGATGCCAGCTCCTTTCATTCAGTCAGTAGCTTCAAACATTTCTGGTATATGAAAAACATGTTTTTCAATGGCAAAAATCAATGAATATTGTAAATGCACAAACAGTAATATCTCCACATTGCACGGTGCAATTCTGAAATTTTTAGCTTTTTCCTGTTAATCCTAGCATGATAAAGAAGATTCAAAGAGAGTGAGATGCCAGCTCCTTTCATTCAGTCAGTAGCTTCAAACATTTCTGGTATATGAAAAACATGTTTTTCAATGGCAAAAATCAATGAATATTGTAAATGCACAAACAGTAATATCTCCACATTGCAAGGTGCAATTCTGAAATTTTTTGCTTTTTCCTGTTAATCCTAGCATGATAAAGAAGATTCAAAGAGAGTGAGATGCCAGCTCCTTTCATTCAGTCAGTAGCTTCAAACATTTCTGGTATATGAAAAACATGTTTTTCAATGGCAAAAATCAATGAATATTGTAAATGCACAAACAGTAATATCTCCACATTGCACGGTGCAATTCTGAAATTTTTAGCTTTTTCCTGTTAATCCTAGCATGATAAAGAAGATTCAAAGAGAGTGAGATGCCAGCTCCTTTCATTCAGTCAGTAGCTTCAAACATTTCTGGTATATGAAAAACATGTTTTTCAATGGCAAAAATCAATGAATATTGTAAATGCACAAACAGTAATATCTCCACATTGCAAGGTGCAATTCTGAAATTTTTTGCTTTTTCCTGCTAATCCTAGCATGATAAAGAAGATTCAAAGAGAGTGAGATGCCAGCTCCTTTCATTCAGTCAGTAGCTTCAAACATTTCTGGTATATGAAAAACATGTTTTTCAATGGCAAAAATCAATGAATATTGTAAATGCACAAACAGTAATATCTCCACATTGCAAGGTGCAATTCTGAAATTTTTTGCTTTTTCCTGTTAATCCTAGCATGATAAAGAAGATTCAAAGAGAGTGAGATGCCAGCTCCTTTCATTCAGTCAGTAGCTTCAAACATTTCTGGTATATGAAAAACATGTTTTTCAATGGCAAAAATCAATGAATATTGTAAATGCACAAACAGTAATATCTCCACATTGCACGGTGCAATTCTGAAATTTTTAGCTTTTTCCTGTTAATCCTAGCATGATAAAGAAGATTCAAAGAGAGTGAGATGCCAGCTCCTTTCATTCAGTCAGTAGCTTCAAACATTTCTGGTATATGAAAAACATGTTTTTCAATGGCAAAAATCAATGAATATTGTAAATGCACAAACAGTAATATCTCCACATTGCAAGGTGCAATTCTGAAATTTTTTGCTTTTTCCTGCTAATCCTAGCATGATAAAGAAGATTCAAAGAGAGTGAGATGCCAGCTCCTTTCATTCAGTCAGTAGCTTCAAACATTTCTGGTATATGAAAAACATGTTTTTCAATGGCAAAAATCAATGAATATTGTAAATGCACAAACAGTAATATCTCCACATTGCACGGTGCAATTCTGAAATTTTTAGCTTTTTCCTGTTAATCCTAGCATGATAAAGAAGATTCAAAGAGAGTGAGATGCCAGCTCCTTTCATTCAGTCAGTAGCTTCAAACATTTCTGGTATATGAAAAACATGTTTTTCAATGGCAAAAATCAATGAATATTGTAAATGCACAAACAGTAATATCTCCACATTGCAAGGTGCAATTCTGAAATTTTTTGCTTTTTCCTGTTAATCCTAGCATGATAAAGAAGATTCAAAGAGAGTGAGATGCCAGCTCCTTTCATTCAGTCAGTAGCTTCAAACATTTCTGGTATATGAAAAACATGTTTTTCAATGGCAAAAATCAATGAATATTGTAAATGCACAAACAGTAATATCTCCACATTGCAAGGTGCAATTCTGAAATTTTTAGCTTTTTCCTGCTAATCCTAGCATGATAAAGAAGATTCAAAGAGAGTGAGATGCCAGCTCCTTTCATTCAGTCAGTAGCTTCAAACATTTCTGGTATATGAAAAACATGTTTTTCAATGGCAAAAATCAATGAATATTGTAAATGCACAAACAGTAATATCTCCACATTGCACGGTGCAATTCTGAAATTTTTAGCTTTTTCCTGTTAATCCTAGCATGATAAAGAAGATTCAAAGAGAGTGAGATGCCAGCTCCTTTCATTCAGTCAGTAGCTTCAAACATTTCTGGTATATGAAAAACATGTTTTTCAATGGCAAAAATCAATGAATATTGTAAATGCACAAACAGTAATATCTCCACATTGCAAGGTGCAATTCTGAAATTTTTTGCTTTTTCCTGCTAATCCTAGCATGATAAAGAAGATTCAAAGAGAGTGAGATGCCAGCTCCTTTCATTCAGTCAGTAGCTTCAAACATTTCTGGTATATGAAAAACATGTTTTTCAATGGCAAAAATCAATGAATATTGTAAATGCACAAACAGTAATATCTCCACATTGCACGGTGCAATTCTGAAATTTTTAGCTTTTTCCTGTTAATCCTAGCATGATAAAGAAGATTCAAAGAGAGTGAGATGCCAGCTCCTTTCATTCAGTCAGTAGCTTCAAACATTTCTGGTATATGAAAAACATGTTTTTCAATGGCAAAAATCAATGAATATTGTAAATGCACAAACAGTAATATCTCCACATTGCAAGGTGCAATTCTGAAATTTTTTGCTTTTTCCTGTTAATCCTAGCATGATAAAGAAGATTCAAAGAGAGTGAGATGCCAGCTCCTTTCATTCAGTCAGTAGCTTCAAACATTTCTGGTATATGAAAAACATGTTTTTCAATGGCAAAAATCAATGAATATTGTAAATGCACAAACAGTAATATCTCCACATTGCAAGGTGCAATTCTGAAATTTTTTGCTTTTTCCTGTTAATCCTAGCATGATAAAGAAGATTCAAAGAGAGTGAGATGCCAGCTCCTTTCATTCAGTCAGTAGCTTCAAACATTTCTGGTATATGAAAAACGTTTTTCAATGGCAAAAATCAATGAATATTGTAAATGCACAAACAGTAATATCTCCACATTGCAAGGTGCAATTCTGAAATTTTTAGCTTTTTCCTGCTAATCCTAGCATGATAAAGAAGATTCAAAGAGAGTGAGATGCCAGCTCCTTTCATTCAGTCAGTAGCTTCAAACATTTCTGGTATATGAAAAACATGTTTTTCAATGGCAAAAATCAATGAATATTGTAAATGCACAAACAGTAATATCTCCACATTGCACGGTGCAATTCTGAAATTTTTAGCTTTTTCCTGTTAATCCTAGCATGATAAAGAAGATTCAAAGAGAGTGAGATGCCAGCTCCTTTCATTCAGTCAGTAGCTTCAAACATTTCTGGTATATGAAAAACATGTTTTTCAATGGCAAAAATCAATGAATATTGTAAATGCACAAACAGTAATATCTCCACATTGCAAGGTGCAATTCTGAAATTTTTTGCTTTTTCCTGCTAATCCTAGCATGATAAAGAAGATTCAAAGAGAGTGAGATGCCAGCTCCTTTCATTCAGTCAGTAGCTTCAAACATTTCTGGTATATGAAAAACATGTTTTTCAATGGCAAAAATCAATGAATATTGTAAATGCACAAACAGTAATATCTCCACATTGCACGGTGCAATTCTGAAATTTTTAGCTTTTTCCTGTTAATCCTAGCATGATAAAGAAGATTCAAAGAGAGTGAGATGCCAGCTCCTTTCATTCAGTCAGTAGCTTCAAACATTTCTGGTATATGAAAAACATGTTTTTCAATGGCAAAAATCAATGAATATTGTAAATGCACAAACAGTAATATCTCCACATTGCAAGGTGCAATTCTGAAATTTTTTGCTTTTTCCTGTTAATCCTAGCATGATAAAGAAGATTCAAAGAGAGTGAGATGCCAGCTCCTTTCATTCAGTCAGTAGCTTCAAACATTTCTGGTATATGAAAAACATGTTTTTCAATGGCAAAAATCAATGAATATTGTAAATGCACAAACAGTAATATCTCCACATTGCAAGGTGCAATTCTGAAATTTTTTGCTTTTTCCTGTTAATCCTAGCATGATAAAGAAGATTCAAAGAGAGTGAGATGCCAGCTCCTTTCATTCAGTCAGTAGCTTCAAACATTTCTGGTATATGAAAAACGTTTTTCAATGGCAAAAATCAATGAATATTGTAAATGCACAAACAGTAATATCTCCACATTGCAAGGTGCAATTCTGAAATTTTTTGTTTTTTCCTGCTAATCCTAGCATGATAAAGAAGATTCAAAGAGAGTGAGATGCCAGCTCCTTTCATTCAGTCAGTAGCTTCAAACATTTCTGGTATATGAAAAACATGTTTTTCAATGGCAAAAATCAATGAATATTGTAAATGCACAAACAGTAATATCTCCACATTGCAAGGTGCAATTCTGAAATTTTTTGCTTTTTCCTGCTAATCCTAGCATGATAAAGAAGATTCAAAGAGAGTGAGATGCCAGCTCCTTTCATTCAGTCAGTAGCTTCAAACATTTCTGGTATATGAAAAACATGTTTTTCAATGGCAAAAATCAATGAATATTGTAAATGCACAAACAGTAATATCTCCACATTGCACGGTGCAATTCTGAAATTTTTAGCTTTTTCCTGTTAATCCTAGCATGATAAAGAAGATTCAAAGAGAGTGAGATGCCAGCTCCTTTCATTCAGTCAGTAGCTTCAAACATTTCTGGTATATGAAAAACATGTTTTTCAATGGCAAAAATCAATGAATATTGTAAATGCACAAACAGTAATATCTCCACATTGCAAGGTGCAATTCTGAAATTTTTTGCTTTTTCCTGTTAATCCTAGCATGATAAAGAAGATTCAAAGAGAGTGAGATGCCAGCTCCTTTCATTCAGTCAGTAGCTTCAAACATTTCTGGTATATGAAAAACATGTTTTTCAATGGCAAAAATCAATGAATATTGTAAATGCACAAACAGTAATATCTCCACATTGCAAGGTGCAATTCTGAAATTTTTTGCTTTTTCCTGTTAATCCTAGCATGATAAAGAAGATTCAAAGAGAGTGAGATGCCAGCTCCTTTCATTCAGTCAGTAGCTTCAAACATTTCTGGTATATGAAAAACGTTTTTCAATGGCAAAAATCAATGAATATTGTAAATGCACAAACAGTAATATCTCCACATTGCAAGGTGCAATTCTGAAATTTTTTGTTTTTTCCTGCTAATCCTAGCATGATAAAGAAGATTCAAAGAGAGTGAGATGCCAGCTCCTTTCATTCAGTCAGTAGCTTCAAACATTTCTGGTATATGAAAAACATGTTTTTCAATGGCAAAAATCAATGAATATTGTAAATGCACAAACAGTAATATCTCCACATTGCAAGGTGCAATTCTGAAATTTTTTGCTTTTTCCTGCTAATCCTAGCATGATAAAGAAGATTCAAAGAGAGTGAGATGCCAGCTCCTTTCATTCAGTCAGTAGCTTCAAACATTTCTGGTATATGAAAAACATGTTTTTCAATGGCAAAAATCAATGAATATTGTAAATGCACAAACAGTAATATCTCCACATTGCACGGTGCAATTCTGAAATTTTTAGCTTTTTCCTGTTAATCCTAGCATGATAAAGAAGATTCAAAGAGAGTGAGATGCCAGCTCCTTTCATTCAGTCAGTAGCTTCAAACATTTCTGGTATATGAAAAACATGTTTTTCAATGGCAAAAATCAATGAATATTGTAAATGCACAAACAGTAATATCTCCACATTGCAAGGTGCAATTCTGAAATTTTTTGCTTTTTCCTGTTAATCCTAGCATGATAAAGAAGATTCAAAGAGAGTGAGATGCCAGCTCCTTTCATTCAGTCAGTAGCTTCAAACATTTCTGGTATATGAAAAACATGTTTTTCAATGGCAAAAATCAATGAATATTGTAAATGCACAAACAGTAATATCTCCACATTGCAAGGTGCAATTCTGAAATTTTTTGCTTTTTCCTGTTAATCCTAGCATGATAAAGAAGATTCAAAGAGAGTGAGATGCCAGCTCCTTTCATTCAGTCAGTAGCTTCAAACATTTCTGGTATATGAAAAACGTTTTTCAATGGCAAAAATCAATGAATATTGTAAATGCACAAACAGTAATATCTCCACATTGCAAGGTGCAATTCTGAAATTTTTTGTTTTTTCCTGCTAATCCTAGCATGATAAAGAAGATTCAAAGAGAGTGAGATGCCAGCTCCTTTCATTCAGTCAGTAGCTTCAAACATTTCTGGTATATGAAAAACATGTTTTTCAATGGCAAAAATCAATGAATATTGTAAATGCACAAACAGTAATATCTCCACATTGCAAGGTGCAATTCTGAAATTTTTTGCTTTTTCCTGCTAATCCTAGCATGATAAAGAAGATTCAAAGAGAGTGAGATGCCAGCTCCTTTCATTCAGTCAGTAGCTTCAAACATTTCTGGTATATGAAAAACATGTTTTTCAATGGCAAAAATCAATGAATATTGTAAATGCACAAACAGTAATATCTCCACATTGCACGGTGCAATTCTGAAATTTTTAGCTTTTTCCTGTTAATCCTAGCATGATAAAGAAGATTCAAAGAGAGTGAGATGCCAGCTCCTTTCATTCAGTCAGTAGCTTCAAACATTTCTGGTATATGAAAAACATGTTTTTCAATGGCAAAAATCAATGAATATTGTAAATGCACAAACAGTAATATCTCCACATTGCAAGGTGCAATTCTGAAATTTTTTGCTTTTTCCTGTTAATCCTAGCATGATAAAGAAGATTCAAAGAGAGTGAGATGCCAGCTCCTTTCATTCAGTCAGTAGCTTCAAACATTTCTGGTATATGAAAAACATGTTTTTCAATGGCAAAAATCAATGAATATTGTAAATGCACAAACAGTAATATCTCCACATTGCACGGTGCAATTCTGAAATTTTTAGCTTTTTCCTGTTAATCCTAGCATGATAAAGAAGATTCAAAGAGAGTGAGATGCCAGCTCCTTTCATTCAGTCAGTAGCTTCAAACATTTCTGGTATATGAAAAACATGTTTTTCAATGGCAAAAATCAATGAATATTGTAAATGCACAAACAGTAATATCTCCACATTGCAAGGTGCAATTCTGAAATTTTTTGCTTTTTCCTGCTAATCCTAGCATGATAAAGAAGATTCAAAGAGAGTGAGATGCCAGCTCCTTTCATTCAGTCAGTAGCTTCAAACATTTCTGGTATATGAAAAACATGTTTTTCAATGGCAAAAATCAATGAATATTGTAAATGCACAAACAGTAATATCTCCACATTGCACGGTGCAATTCTGAAATTTTTAGCTTTTTCCTGTTAATCCTAGCATGATAAAGAAGATTCAAAGAGAGTGAGATGCCAGCTCCTTTCATTCAGTCAGTAGCTTCAAACATTTCTGGTATATGAAAAACATGTTTTTCAATGGCAAAAATCAATGAATATTGTAAATGCACAAACAGTAATATCTCCACATTGCAAGGTGCAATTCTGAAATTTTTTGCTTTTTCCTGTTAATCCTAGCATGATAAAGAAGATTCAAAGAGAGTGAGATGCCAGCTCCTTTCATTCAGTCAGTAGCTTCAAACATTTCTGGTATATGAAAAACGTTTTTCAATGGCAAAAATTAATGAATATTGTAAATGCACAAACAGTAATATCTCCACATTGCACGGTGCAATTCTGAAATTTTTAGCTTTTTCCTGTTAATCCTAGCATGATAAAGAAGATTCAAAGAGAGTGAGATGCCAGCTCCTTTCATTCAGTCATTAGCTTCAAACATTTCTGGTATATGAAAAACATGTTTTTCAATGGCAAAAATCAATGAATATTGTAAATGCACAAACAGTAATATCTCCACATTGCACGGTGCAATTCTGAAATTTTTAGCTTTTTCCTGTTAATCCTAGCATGATAAAGAAGATTCAAAGAGAGTGAGATGCCAGCTCCTTTCATTCAGTCAGTAGCTTCAAACATTTCTGGTATATGAAAAACGTTTTCCAATGGCAAAAATCAATGAATATTGTAAATGCACAAACTAATATCTCCACATTGCAAGGTGCAATTCTGAAATTTTTTGCTTTTTCCTGTTAATCCTAGCATGATAAAGAAGATTCAAAGAGAGTGAGATGCCAAGCTCCTTTCATTCAGTCAGTAGCTTCAAACATTTCTGGTATATGAAAAACATGTTTTTCAATGGCAAAAATCAATGAATATTGTAAATGCACAAACAGTAATATCTCCACATTGCACGGTGCCATTCTGAAATTTTTAGCTTTTTCCTGTTAATCCTAGCATGATAAAGAAGATTCAAAGAGAGTGAGATGCCAGCTCCTTTCATTCAGTCAGTAGCTTCAAACATTTCTGGTATATGAAAAACATGTTTTTCAATGGCAAAAATCAATGAATATTGTAAATGCACAAACAGTAATATCTCCACATTGCAAGGTGCAATTCTGAAATTTTTTGCTTTTTCCTGCTAATCCTAGCATGATAAAGAAGATTCAAAGAGAGTGAGATGCCAGCTCCTTTCATTCAGTCAGTAGCTTCAAACATTTCTGGTATATGAAAAACATGTTTTTCAATGGCAAAAATCAATGAATATTGTAAATGCACAAACAGTAATATCTCCACATTGCACGGTGCAATTCTGAAATTTTTAGCTTTTTCCTGTTAATCCTAGCATGATAAAGAAGATTCAAAGAGAGTGAGATGCCAGCTCCTTTCATTCAGTCAGTAGCTTCAAACATTTCTGGTATATGAAAAACATGTTTTTCAATGGCAAAAATCAATGAATATTGTAAATGCACAAACAGTAATATCTCCACATTGCACGGTGCAATTCTGAAATTTTTAGCTTTTTCCTGTTAATCCTAGCATGATAAAGAAGATTCAAAGAGAGTGAGATGGGGGGAGTGGCCTGAGCACAGGACGAGATGGCAGCTTGATCCTGAGCTCCCTGAAGGCTAAAACTACAAAGCGACGATAAAAGCAACTTAAGAAGATTTATTCGATCAATTCTTACATGGATTAACTCCCTAAAGCTTAAGGATCATCTGGATACTGAAAAGACTCTCCCTGACCCGTTATTCTGGGAGATATTTCGTTTGGAAGCAGTGAGGTGCGTCCTTGATTTCATGCCAGTCCTTGATTTCATGCCAGTCGTGGGTATTGTGACATAGACCTGCAGGCTTGCAGGTCTGTGTGTCTCTGCAAGGGGACCCTCCCTACTCCCTTCCTCTGGACCTAGGAACACTGTTTATCGGGTGCTATCGGACAATTTGCAAAGGATTCATATTTTGAGGAAGGTGGCAAGGAGCCCTTAAAGCCTGCTCTGCTGTTGTGGGAGGCCGGTGGCTGTGGGACGAGCCGATTATATACTTCAGCTTTTACAGCCTGTGCTGGGAAGTAACAAGGACCGAGTCCTAACTAGACCCACGGGACCCTGTAGCCCTGAAAACGGCCCCACTGTACTGAACCACCAGCCTGCAAGCTGTCCCTGCCTGCTATCCACCCCACTACCAGCTGCGACCGGGGGTAAGACTCCTACAGAGATACCACCGCCCGGCGCTGTACCACCCTGCTACTAGCTGCGACCAGTGACAGGATTCCGGAAGTTAAAAACACCGGCCGGCACTTTCTGTGGAGGATCGCGGACCCCGGGGACCTTCCAGATCTACAATCAAGTAAGAAGATTGTGAGACCGGAGCCCTGAGAAGTCCAGCACACGGACGCCAAGCTACGGGACCTTCCTGCTTCAGGACGCCGGCAGCAGCCCGAAGACCCGGCCCTGCTCACAGCTGACGCGGCTACACAGAGGAGAGGAACTGTAGATATCATCATAAAAAGGTCAGACAAGCCCTGGCTGATGCCAGGGCTATTATCGTGACTCTGTGAGGCTATTGTCTGGGGTCTGGTGGCGGCGGTGTCCCTTTATTTTGTGGAGCGGTCCTCCCTCTCCCTCCTGCTGACGGGCGCTGCTTGTGTCTGCGGCCGGGATCCCTGCCTCTTGCTACGGCTGTTCCCTGGGTTCGGGGGCTGTTCCGGTGGTGGCAGTTCCCCCTCCTTAGTTCCGGAGCCGCTCCGCTCCTGGCTCTGCCCCTGTATCCCTTCTAAAGACCGGCGCTGCCGGTGTATAGGGCTTGCAGCCCCACATCCCCCGGGGCTGATTTACAAGCGGCGGTGTCTCCCTCCTGCTTCTGGGGGGGCCGCTTTGTCCCTCCCCACTAGTAACTGACAGGTGCCACCGGTCCCCGCGCTCCGCTCCACCTATTCCCGTTGTGCCGCTCTGCTGACTGTGCCCCTCCGGTGTTGGGACCCTACAGACCCCTGTGACTGCCTCCCCCTCTTGTGCTGGTGTTGCTGCGCTCTGATCTTGCCCTTGGTCCTTCCCTGCAGCGGCACCGCTGCCCTCCTCTGCCTCATATCCATAATCAGCTGATAGATTCAATTCTCCCGCCCCCTGCTGCAGCGTCCTCTGTACTGCTGTCCATGGTCCTGATCAAATCTCCTGCCCTCTGCTGCGGCGTAGCTCTGCACTGCTGTCCATGGTGCTGATTTGAGCTGCTGTCCATGGTGCTGATTTCAGTCAAACTCTCCTGCCCCTGCTACAGCGTCGCTCTGTTCTGCTGTCCAAGGTGCTGATTTTACATTAGTTAATTCTCTTGCCTCCTGCTGCAA
The DNA here is from genome assembly GCF_046119375.1 of Phyllobates terribilis. NCBI lineage: Eukaryota > Metazoa > Chordata > Amphibia > Anura > Dendrobatidae > Phyllobates > Phyllobates terribilis. Next base: position 17,746 of record NW_027368764.1, on the reverse strand, counting down.
CATTGCTTTGCACTGCTGTCCATGGTGCTGATTTTATATCAGTACTGATACAGAGGTCCATCAAACATCAAACTTTGGACAAACATTTAATTGTGAGACTTGACTTTGAGGAGGGGTGGAGGATAGGAGGAATTGCTTCTGCCATATATATACTGTGATTTCGCTACCTGATATACATATAACAGTTGGTGCCCATGGAACTCTACAGATCTGCAAGTTTCCACAATAATTAGTTTTCTGTTAAGAACTATATGTGCCTTTTATTTTTATCCCTCAGGTCAAGTTTACTATTTCTCTTGATATTTTTGATTGTGATTTACATTTAAAGGATTGCATTCTAGGGGGTACATAATTCTGCAGTCTTTAAGGGTATTGATTGCCTCTTATTGGAGTGATATTTGTGTAATGCTAATTTCTTCCAGTCATTGTTCCTAGTCATTTTGCTACTCTAAAGTCTTCTATCCACTCTCTAGCTTAAATATTCCCATTGTCTTTTTGGTGTTTTCCTTATATATACACTTAGGACTTATTTTTTTTTTACAATGGCGGCTAACAAAAAAAATACCCAAAAGTCTTTGGAAGCTCCCCTTAAAACTAGTGTGGTAAGAGCGAAGTCATCCCAACGTTCTTCATTTTCAAATCCCTCAGAGGATACTGTCAATACCATTAGTCCACTTAAGTCCAGATCACCTCATAGAAATCCTGACGATAGACAGAGTTTTAAAGTAAGTTCTCCCACCAAAGACTCTGCTAAAAGTCTATTTTCTCCAAAACCACAGAGAATTCATGACGCTAAACCTGCCCCTTCCACCGTAGTTAAAGAAAAAAAAGTGGAAGAGATGGACATTTCCATCTCATCAAAGAGAAGGGATCCAGGAGCTTGGAGCAACAAATATTCCTCACTGGCCACGAGTTCGGAGGAGGAATCCTCGGACACGTCTCCCAATCCTAGTCCAGATAAGAGACGTGCCAAAAAGGACGTCTCCCCTTCGTCTTCAGACCCTACGCCTAGTGTCCCGGCCAAAATACCCATTTCTCAAGAGTTGGGAAATACCGACCTTGGTTCATATCTGGACAATCTTTTAAAGACGATTGACAGAAATATGAAACTGGGCTTTGAGAAACAGGTAGACACCATGAAATCTACTTTGGAAGCTTTTGGAGTTAAATTGGAGGAAAACACTAAAAGACTTGAAACGGTGGAGGATAAGGTGGAGTCTGTTTCTTCTGATAATTTGGAAATTAAATCCGAGCTCAAAAGACTTAGATTAAAAGTTGCGGATTTGGAGGATAGGAGTAGGAGAAATAATTTGAAGATTAGGGGCATATCTGAGGATGTTTCTCCCTCGGATATCTCAGCTTTTCTCAAAGACTTTTTTCACAAGACAATCCCATCTCTTTCTGAGCAGGATCTTATCATTGATAGGGCCCATCGCTTATTTCGTCCGACCTCCATTTCCCCGGATCTTCCTAGGGATGTAATAGCTAGGTTGCATTTCTTCTCGACCAAAGAGAGAATCTTGAATTATATCAGGGAAAATAGGACTTTTCCAGAGCCTTTCTCACACCTAAAAATCTTCTCCGATTTTTCCAAAGAAACCATGGATGCAAGAAGGTCATACAAATTGATCACAGATAGACTGAGGGATATGAATATCCCATATAGGTGGGGCTTTCCAGTAAAATTGCTGATTTTCTTTAACCGGAAAACATTCACTCTTACAGATCCTGATGAAGGCCCCAAATTTTTTGATTTTATAAAAGACATTCCCTACAAAGTTACAAAGGCACCCCACCGCTGAAATGATAAACACTACTCCCTCGGGAGCCCTCTTTAAAAATAATCTCATTTTATCACCTCACCTAACATGCTATAATAAATTTATCATTCTTCTTATATTTAGCCTTCATGGTTTGTCCACATTATTTTTCCCCCCAATCTGAGGGAGAACCTTTTCGGTGAAGGTTCCCTCAGGAGATTTTTTGATTCGTTTTTTTTTTCTTTTTCTTTGAATATTTGGTTATTGTTATTACTATCTTTGAATTAATATTAGAGATATTGTATTCCAGCTTTGATTGTCGGTTGATTATTTTTTGGGAATTTGTTGGACCAACTGACCCCTCTCCTTTTGACTTACTTTAATTATTAATTTACCTATGCCTATCAAGATCATCACCTATAATGTAAGAGGCCTAAACAGTCCCAATAAGAGATTCTCCCTTTGGAAGGAATTGGGTCATCTTGGTGCTGATGTTGCGTGTCTTCAGGAGACAAGGTTTGCCGAGGGAAAACACCCTACTTTCACCCACAAACGCTACCCTCATATATTTGAATCCACTAGCGACCGGAAAAAAGCCGGTGTAGCTACAGTGATCAGAGATTCTGTCCCATTTGAGTTTTTAGATCAGCATAAAGATGTCAATGGAAGGTTCCATATATTGCTCTGTAAACTGAATAATCATGAGTGCACTGTTGTTAACCTATACGCCCCAAATAAAAAGCAAATACCCTTTTTGAATAAGGTTTTTAGAAAGGTTGAAGAGGTTAGGAGAGGTGAATTGATTTTTTTGGGAGACTTCAACATGGTCCCGGACGGGCATATGGACTCTTCCTCCCCCAGCCGTCATTTATACCCGACGCTAAATAACTGGCTTTATAAAAACGAACTATTTGATACATTTAGATGTCTGCAAACTACCTCCAAAGAATTCTCCCATTTTTCGGATGCGCACCAAACGGCCTCTAGAATAGACTTAATAATAACTGACGTTTTTTCTTTACCCAAATTCTCTAACGTATCTATAGGTCTTAGGTCTCTATCAGATCATGCCCCTACGTCATGTGAAATTCATATTGGTCCTCTTATTAAAAATGGATTTCTTTGGAAATGTAGATCTTCACTTATTCATAACCCCAAAAACAAAAAAATTATTGAAAAAGCTATTTCTGATTATTTTAGGGAGAATGATACCCCAGATCTATCTAATCCCTTCTCCAGCTGGTGCGCTCACAAGGCCGTCCTTCGTGGTGTACTAATGCAGATATCCTCATTTGAAAAAAAAGAAAAAAGATCAAAAATTAATTCTCTTCAAAAACTGATTAGGGAAAAAGAATTAGAGCAAATTAATCTTCCTTCCCCTTCCCCAATAATTCAAAAAGAACTCTCAAATTTAAGGGTAGAGCTAAAATCAGAAATTTCTTCCTCCTATGATGCAATTATTCGGAAATCAAAATTTAATTACTATGCGGCTCTAAATAAACCTACCCGCTTTATGGCCCGCCTAGTCAAATGTAAAAGAGCAATTAATAGAATAGATAAAATAAAAAACAATAGTGGAATAACGTTTTGCCACCCTAAAGATATAGTGAACCAGTTTGCAAATTTTTACAAAAAACTCTACAACATCAAAAATGATCCTCTAATTTCCCATCCTCACCCAGATGCAATCAACAAATTTTTATCCTCCATTAACCTACCGAAATTGAGCCCTCTGGATCACGAGTCATTGAATAAGCCTTTTTCTAACCTTGAAATTATTAACACAATAAAGCAACTTAAAGATTTCAAGGCTCCGGGTCCAGATGGGTTCATTAATGAGTATTATAAAACTTTTTGTGACCTACTTTCTTCCCCTCTCACGAAAATTTTCAATCATGCTTCCTCAATAAGCTCCTTCCCCTCAGAAATGCTGGAAGCCACCATTACCCTAATACCCAAGTCTAAGGATGAGAGAGATAATGTTAAAAATTATAGGCCCATTTCGCTAATTAACACTGATATTAAGATATATTCGAAAATTCTGGCCAATCGTTTATCGACTATTCTCCCATCTCTCATCAACGATGATCAGATTGGCTTCGTTGGTGGGAGGCAAGCAACTGATGGCTCTAGAAGACTTCTGAATATTATTAAGGTGATAAATACGGCGAAACTCCCAACTTCATTGCTTGCTTTAGACGCTGAAAAAGCTTTCGACAGGTTAAATTGGCTATACCTTAAACTCACCCTTATTAAATTCGGTTTTGATAACAAATTTCTCTCTTCAATTATGGCCCTCTATTCTAACCCCCAAGCAAAAATTTATGTTAACAATTATCTCTCAAATCCAATCCCTATCACAAATGGTACTAGACAGGGTTGCCCACTTTCCCCCCTTCTCTTTGTCCTGGCTATGGAGCCTTTGGCACAGAGGATTAGAGAAAACACTGACATTAGGGGGATTTCTACCCCATCTCGAGAATTTAAAATTGGCCTCTTTGCAGATGATGTTATGCTTTCCTTGCTGGACCCAGTAAATTCGGTTGCGGAGGTTTCAAAGGTTCTAGAACTATTCTCTCAGATTTCTTATTTTAAAATTAACAATGAGAAGTCTAAACTTTTGAATATTAATCTGGACCGCCAGACGAGAGAGGTTTTACACTCAAGATTTTCCTTTGGTCTGGCTAAACGCAATCTGACTTATTTGGGGATCAGTATTGGTAAATCTATTAATTCAACAATCTCTGACAATCTGGTTCTGATTGATGACATCGTCCGAGGAGATTTGATGGATTTTATGAAAAGAGATTTGTCGTGGTGGGGTAGAATCCTCTCTATCAAGATGTTTGTTCTTCCCAAAATTTTGTATTTTTTCCGCAACCTACCTTTATCTATTTCCCATATCTTTATTCAAAAAATTCAAAATCAGATTAATTCTTATGTCTGGGATAATAAACGTGCGAGGATATCTGCTGATATATTGTACAAGAATAAATGTAACGGAGGTCTGAGCCATCCTAATATTTCCGCTTACTATCTGGCAAACCTTATCAAACAGAGCAGTTACTGGTTTAATTCTGACAGCCCCCCAGCTTGGATGATTCTGGAGACCTTCTTAAATAACGGTTCTTCTCCTCGTGAATTGTTACTCAGGCATCTTTTTAGACAGTGTACTCATGATTCTTCCCACCCTATTTTCCAGGCGATCATTGACGCCTGGAAAAAAATCACCAAAAAAAAGAAAAAGAATCCTTTAAGAGATTCTGATATGGATAAGCTTTCCCTTATCAAAAAATTTCCAATTGGTTTTGTTGCTGATCTGTATAACTCTTCCATTCCAGATCAATGGGACATTAAAGGGTTAAGGAAAATTGGAGACTTGTATGAAGCTTCTGTCTTTATCCCTTTCCAAATTCTTAAGAAAAGATTCAATTTGCCTTTTTCTGATTTCTTTTTATACTCTCATTTAAAGAGCATTATTCTGGAATTCATTTCTAGCAAATTTATCGTTTCCGAAATCTCGGTGAACCTGTTAAGTAACACATCCCATAAGATTTTTTGGAGCCTGAGACACCTATATAACAGCTTCAATAATGACCTCTCTTTCCAAAAACATCTTTACATGATTCGATGGGAAAAGGACCTAAAACTCAATTTCCAATCCGACCAATGGGAGAATGCTCTTCTTTTCTCACAAGCCTCTAATATATCTATGCCCTTACAAGAGGCCTACTTCAAAATTTTAACCAGATGGTACTACACTCCAATCAGGCTCCACTATATAAAGCCCAGCAACTCTCCCCTCTGTTGGAGGGAGTGCGGCCTCAGGGGAGATCTGTTACATCTCTTTTGGAGCTGCCCTAAAATCCGCAATCTATGGGCTCAGATCTCTTCTTTGGTAGATGATCTCTTGGGCAGACCACTAATATTGACCCCTCAAAGGGCTTTACTATCCTTGGATCTTGAATCATACAAGTCGTTTGAAAGATCTTTGGTGATTCATTTATTCTCAGTTTGTAAGAATACATTGGCTTTTTATTGGAGAAAGTCACATGTCCCCACTTTGGAGGACTTAGTTGATAAGATGAATCTCCATAGAATATTTGAACTCAGATTTGCCCTTATTAACAATAATTTACTTAAATTTTCTAAGAAGTGGGATATTTGGTCCATTAGGTTCCCTCAACCATCTCATAATGCTGGAATATCTTAATAGGTGTTACATGTTTAGCTTATTAATATGTTTAATTTTGCTAATATGATAGTGATGTGTGTTTAATTGTTCAAGTTATCTATTATCGTGTTTATTATTTGACGAACAAATTTCTCCCACCTTCCCTGATTATTCCATTTCCGTTTGTACCCTTTCCCTTCCCCTTCCTCGGAATTACCCCTTCCCACGAATATTCTTATTTCACTACTTTATGCTACGATTGTTATTCCCCTGTTAAACTGTTTATTAAAAATAAAAAAAAAAATATGGTAAAACAAAGAGAGTGAGATGCCAGCTCCTTTCATTCAGTCAGTAGCTTCAAACATTTCTGGTATATGAAAAACATGTTTTTCAATGGCAAAAATCAATGAATATTGTAAATGCACAAACAGTAATATCTCCACATTGCACGGTGCAATTCTGAAATTTTTAGCTTTTTCCTGTTAATCCTAGCATGATAAAGAAGATTCAAAGAGAGTGAGATGCCAGCTCCTTTCATTCAGTCAGTAGCTTCAAACATTTCTGGTATATGAAAAACGTTTTTCAATGGCAAAAATCAATGAATATTGTAAATGCACAAACAGTAATATCTCCACATTGCAAGGTGCAATTCTGAAATTTTTTGCTTTTTCCTGCTGATCCTAGCATGATAAAGAAGATTCAAAGAGAGTGAGATGCCAGCTCCTTTCATTCAGTCAGTAGCTTCAAACATTTCTGGTATATGAAAAACATGTTTTTCAATGGCAAAAATCAATGAATATTGTAAATGCACAAACAGTAATATCTCCACATTGCACGGTGCAATTCTGAAATTTTTACTTTTTCCTGTTAATCCTAGCATGATAAAGAAGATTCAAAGAGAGTGAGATGCCAGCTCCTTTCATTCAGTCAGTAGCTTCAAACATTTCTGGTATATGAAAAACATGTTTTTCAATGGCAAAAATCAATGAATATTGTAAATGCACAAACAGTAATATCTCCACATTGCAAGGTGCAATTCTGAAATTTTTTGCTTTTTCCTGTTAATCCTAGCATGATAAAGAAGATTCAAAGAGAGTGAGATGCCAGCTCCTTTCATTCAGTCAGTAGCTTCAAACATTTCTGGTATATGAAAAACATGTTTTTCAATGGCAAAAATCAATGAATATTGTAAATGCACAAACAGTAATATCTCCACATTGCAAGGTGCAATTCTGAAATTTTTTGCTTTTTCCTGCTAATCCTAGCATGATAAAGAAGATTCAAAGAGAGTGAGATGCCAGCTCCTTTCATTCAGTCAGTAGCTTCAAACATTTCTGGTATATGAAAAACGTTTTTCAATGGCAAAAATCAATGAATATTGTAAATGCACAAACAGTAATATCTCCACATTGCACGGTGCAATTCTGAAATTTTTAGCTTTTTCCTCTTAATCCTAGCATGATAAAGAAGATTCAAAGAGAGTGAGATGCCAGCTCCTTTCATTCAGTCAGTAGCTTCAAACATTTCTGGTATATGAAAAACATGTTTTTCAATGGCAAAAATCAATGAATATTGTAAATGCACAAACAGTAATATCTCCACATTGCAAGGTGCAATTCTGAAATTTTTTGCTTTTTCCTGCTAATCCTAGCATGATAAAGAAGATTCAAAGAGAGTGAGATGCCAGCTCCTTTCATTCAGTCAGTAGCTTCAAACATTTCTGGTATATGAAAAACATGTTTTTCAATGGCAAAAATCAATGAATATTGTAAATGCACAAACAGTAATATCTCCACATTGCAAGGTGCAATTCTGAAATTTTTTGCTTTTTCCTGTTAATCCTAGCATGATAAAGAAGATTCAAAGAGAGTGAGATGCCAGCTCCTTTCATTCAGTCAGTAGCTTCAAACATTTCTGGTATATGAAAAACATGTTTTTCAATGGCAAAAATCAATGAATATTGTAAATGCACAAACAGTAATATCTCCACATTGCACGGTGCAATTCTGAAATTTTTAGCTTTTTCCTGTTAATCCTAGCATGATAAAGAAGATTCAAAGAGAGTGAGATGCCAGCTCCATTCATTCAGTCAGTAGCTTCAAACATTTCTGGTATATGAAAAACATGTTTTTCAATGGCAAAAATCAATGAATATTGTAAATGCACAAACAGTAATATCTCCACATTGCAAGGTGCAATTCTGAAATTTTTTGCTTTTTCCTGCTAATCCTAGCATGATAAAGAAGATTCAAAGAGAGTGAGATGCCAGCTCCTTTCATTCAGTCAGTAGCTTCAAACATTTCTGGTATATGAAAAACATGTTTTTCAATGGCAAAAATCAATGAATATTGTAAATGCACAAACAGTAATATCTCCACATTGCACGGTGCAATTCTGAAATTTTTAGCTTTTTCCTGTTAATCCTAGCATGATAAAGAAGATTCAAAGAGAGTGAGATGCCAGCTCCTTTCATTCAGTCAGTAGCTTCAAACATTTCTGGTATATGAAAAACATGTTTTTCAATGGCAAAAATCAATGAATATTGTAAATGCACAAACAGTAATATCTCCACATTGCAAGGTGCAATTCTGAAATTTTTTGCTTTTTCCTGTTAATCCTAGCATGATAAAGAAGATTCAAAGAGAGTGAGATGCCAGCTCCTTTCATTCAGTCAGTAGCTTCAAACATTTCTGGTATATGAAAAACATGTTTTTCAATGGCAAAAATCAATGAATATTGTAAATGCACAAACAGTAATATCTCCACATTGCAAGGTGCAATTCTGAAATTTTTAGCTTTTTCCTGCTAATCCTAGCATGATAAAGAAGATTCAAAGAGAGTGAGATGCCAGCTCCTTTCATTCAGTCAGTAGCTTCAAACATTTCTGGTATATGAAAAAATGTTTTTCAATGGCAAAAATCAATGAATATTGTAAATGCACAAACAGTAATATCTCCACATTGCACGGTGCAATTCTGAAATTTTTAGCTTTTTCCTGTTAATCCTAGCATGATAAAGAAGATTCAAAGAGAGTGAGATGCCAGCTCCTTTCATTCAGTCAGTAGCTTCAAACATTTCTGGTATATGAAAAACATGTTTTTCAATGGCAAAAATCAATGAATATTGTAAATGCACAAACAGTAATATCTCCACATTGCAAGGTGCAATTCTGAAATTTTTTGCTTTTTCCTGCTAATCCTAGCATGATAAAGAAGATTCAAAGAGAGTGAGATGCCAGCTCCTTTCATTCAGTCAGTAGCTTCAAACATTTCTGGTATATGAAAAACATGTTTTTCAATGGCAAAAATCAATGAATATTGTAAATGCACAAACAGTAATATCTCCACATTGCACGGTGCAATTCTGAAATTTTTAGCTTTTTCCTGTTAATCCTAGCATGATAAAGAAGATTCAAAGAGAGTGAGATGCCAGCTCCTTTCATTCAGTCAGTAGCTTCAAACATTTCTGGTATATGAAAAACATGTTTTTCAATGGCAAAAATCAATGAATATTGTAAATGCACAAACAGTAATATCTCCACATTGCAAGGTGCAATTCTGAAATTTTTTGCTTTTTCCTGTTAATCCTAGCATGATAAAGAAGATTCAAAGAGAGTGAGATGCCAGCTCCTTTCATTCAGTCAGTAGCTTCAAACATTTCTGGTATATGAAAAACATGTTTTTCAATGGCAAAAATCAATGAATATTGTAAATGCACAAACAGTAATATCTCCACATTGCAAGGTGCAATTCTGAAATTTTTTGCTTTTTCCTGTTAATCCTAGCATGATAAAGAAGATTCAAAGAGAGTGAGATGCCAGCTCCTTTCATTCAGTCAGTAGCTTCAAACATTTCTGGTATATGAAAAACGTTTTTCAATGGCAAAAATCAATGAATATTGTAAATGCACAAACAGTAATATCTCCACATTGCAAGGTGCAATTCTGAAATTTTTTGTTTTTTCCTGCTAATCCTAGCATGATAAAGAAGATTCAAAGAGAGTGAGATGCCAGCTCCTTTCATTCAGTCAGTAGCTTCAAACATTTCTGGTATATGAAAAACGTTTTTCAATGGCAAAAATCAATGAATATTGTAAATGCACAAACAGTAATATCTCCACATTGCACGGTGCAATTCTGAAATTTTTAGCTTTTTCCTCTTAATCCTAGCATGATAAAGAAGATTCAAAGAGAGTGAGATGCCAGCTCCTTTCATTCAGTCAGTAGCTTCAAACATTTCTGGTATATGAAAAACATGTTTTTCAATGGCAAAAATCAATGAATATTGTAAATGCACAAACAGTAATATCTCCACATTGCAAGGTGCAATTCTGAAATTTTTTGCTTTTTCCTGCTAATCCTAGCATGATAAAGAAGATTCAAAGAGAGTGAGATGCCAGCTCCTTTCATTCAGTCAGTAGCTTCAAACATTTCTGGTATATGAAAAACATGTTTTTCAATGGCAAAAATCAATGAATATTGTAAATGCACAAACAGTAATATCTCCACATTGCACGGTGCAATTCTGAAATTTTTAGCTTTTTCCTGTTAATCCTAGCATGATAAAGAAGATTCAAAGAGAGTGAGATGCCAGCTCCTTTCATTCAGTCAGTAGCTTCAAACATTTCTGGTATATGAAAAACATGTTTTTCAATGGCAAAAATCAATGAATATTGTAAATGCACAAACAGTAATATCTCCACATTGCAAGGTGCAATTCTGAAATTTTTTGCTTTTTCCTGTTAATCCTAGCATGATAAAGAAGATTCAAAGAGAGTGAGATGCCAGCTCCTTTCATTCAGTCAGTAGCTTCAAACATTTCTGGTATATGAAAAACATGTTTTTCAATGGCAAAAATCAATGAATATTGTAAATGCACAAACAGTAATATCTCCACATTGCACGGTGCAATTCTGAAATTTTTAGCTTTTTCCTGTTAATCCTAGCATGATAAAGAAGATTCAAAGAGAGTGAGATGCCAGCTCCTTTCATTCAGTCAGTAGCTTCAAACATTTCTGGTATATGAAAAACATGTTTTTCAATGGCAAAAATCAATGAATATTGTAAATGCACAAACAGTAATATCTCCACATTGCAAGGTGCAATTCTGAAATTTTTTGCTTTTTCCTGCTAATCCTAGCATGATAAAGAAGATTCAAAGAGAGTGAGATGCCAGCTCCTTTCATTCAGTCAGTAGCTTCAAACATTTCTGGTATATGAAAAACATGTTTTTCAATGGCAAAAATCAATGAATATTGTAAATGCACAAACAGTAATATCTCCACATTGCAAGGTGCAATTCTGAAATTTTTTGCTTTTTCCTGTTAATCCTAGCATGATAAAGAAGATTCAAAGAGAGTGAGATGCCAGCTCCTTTCATTCAGTCAGTAGCTTCAAACATTTCTGGTATATGAAAAACATGTTTTTCAATGGCAAAAATCAATGAATATTGTAAATGCACAAACAGTAATATCTCCACATTGCACGGTGCAATTCTGAAATTTTTAGCTTTTTCCTGTTAATCCTAGCATGATAAAGAAGATTCAAAGAGAGTGAGATGCCAGCTCCTTTCATTCAGTCAGTAGCTTCAAACATTTCTGGTATATGAAAAACATGTTTTTCAATGGCAAAAATCAATGAATATTGTAAATGCACAAACAGTAATATCTCCACATTGCAAGGTGCAATTCTGAAATTTTTTGCTTTTTCCTGCTAATCCTAGCATGATAAAGAAGATTCAAAGAGAGTGAGATGCCAGCTCCTTTCATTCAGTCAGTAGCTTCAAACATTTCTGGTATATGAAAAACATGTTTTTCAATGGCAAAAATCAATGAATATTGTAAATGCACAAACAGTAATATCTCCACATTGCACGGTGCAATTCTGAAATTTTTAGCTTTTTCCTGTTAATCCTAGCATGATAAAGAAGATTCAAAGAGAGTGAGATGCCAGCTCCTTTCATTCAGTCAGTAGCTTCAAACATTTCTGGTATATGAAAAACATGTTTTTCAATGGCAAAAATCAATGAATATTGTAAATGCACAAACAGTAATATCTCCACATTGCAAGGTGCAATTCTGAAATTTTTTGCTTTTTCCTGTTAATCCTAGCATGATAAAGAAGATTCAAAGAGAGTGAGATGCCAGCTCCTTTCATTCAGTCAGTAGCTTCAAACATTTCTGGTATATGAAAAACATGTTTTTCAATGGCAAAAATCAATGAATATTGTAAATGCACAAACAGTAATATCTCCACATTGCAAGGTGCAATTCTGAAATTTTTAGCTTTTTCCTGCTAATCCTAGCATGATAAAGAAGATTCAAAGAGAGTGAGATGCCAGCTCCTTTCATTCAGTCAGTAGCTTCAAACATTTCTGGTATATGAAAAACATGTTTTTCAATGGCAAAAATCAATGAATATTGTAAATGCACAAACAGTAATATCTCCACATTGCAAGGTGCAATTCTGAAATTTTTAGCTTTTTCCTGCTAATCCTAGCATGATAAAGAAGATTCAAAGAGAGTGAGATGCCAGCTCCTTTCATTCAGTCAGTAGCTTCAAACATTTCTGGTATATGAAAAACATGTTTTTCAATGGCAAAAATCAATGAATATTGTAAATGCACAAACAGTAATATCTCCACATTGCAAGGTGCAATTCTGAAATTTTTTGCTTTTTCCTGTTAATCCTAGCATGATAAAGAAGATTCAAAGAGAGTGAGATGCCAGCTCCTTTCATTCAGTCAGTAGCTTCAAACATTTCTGGTATATGAAAAACATGTTTTTCAATGGCAAAAATCAATGAATATTGTAAATGCACAAACAGTAATATCTCCACATTGCAAGGTGCAATTCTGAAATTTTTTGCTTTTTCCTGTTAATCCTAGCATGATAAAGAAGATTCAAAGAGAGTGAGATGCCAGCTCCTTTCATTCAGTCAGTAGCTTCAAACATTTCTGGTATATGAAAAACGTTTTTCAATGGCAAAAATCAATGAATATTGTAAATGCACAAACAGTAATATCTCCACATTGCAAGGTGCAATTCTGAAATTTTTTGTTTTTTCCTGCTAATCCTAGCATGATAAAGAAGATTCAAAGAGAGTGAGATGCCAGCTCCTTTCATTCAGTCAGTAGCTTCAAACATTTCTGGTATATGAAAAACATGTTTTTCAATGGCAAAAATCAATGAATATTGTAAATGCACAAACAGTAATATCTCCACATTGCAAGGTGCAATTCTGAAATTTTTTGCTTTTTCCTGCTAATCCTAGCATGATAAAGAAGATTCAAAGAGAGTGAGATGCCAGCTCCTTTCATTCAGTCAGTAGCTTCAAACATTTCTGGTATATGAAAAACATGTTTTTCAATGGCAAAAATCAATGAATATTGTAAATGCACAAACAGTAATATCTCCACATTGCACGGTGCAATTCTGAAATTTTTAGCTTTTTCCTGTTAATCCTAGCATGATAAAGAAGATTCAAAGAGAGTGAGATGCCAGCTCCTTTCATTCAGTCAGTAGCTTCAAACATTTCTGGTATATGAAAAACATGTTTTTCAATGGCAAAAATCAATGAATATTGTAAATGCACAAACAGTAATATCTCCACATTGCAAGGTGCAATTCTGAAATTTTTTGCTTTTTCCTGTTAATCCTAGCATGATAAAGAAGATTCAAAGAGAGTGAGATGCCAGCTCCTTTCATTCAGTCAGTAGCTTCAAACATTTCTGGTATATGAAAAACATGTTTTTCAATGGCAAAAATCAATGAATATTGTAAATGCACAAACAGTAATATCTCCACATTGCAAGGTGCAATTCTGAAATTTTTTGCTTTTTCCTGTTAATCCTAGCATGATAAAGAAGATTCAAAGAGAGTGAGATGCCAGCTCCTTTCATTCAGTCAGTAGCTTCAAACATTTCTGGTATATGAAAAACGTTTTTCAATGGCAAAAATCAATGAATATTGTAAATGCACAAACAGTAATATCTCCACATTGCAAGGTGCAATTCTGAAATTTTTTGTTTTTTCCTGCTAATCCTAGCATGATAAAGAAGATTCAAAGAGAGTGAGATGCCAGCTCCTTTCATTCAGTCAGTAGCTTCAAACATTTCTGGTATATGAAAAACATGTTTTTCAATGGCAAAAATCAATGAATATTGTAAATGCACAAACAGTAATATCTCCACATTGCACGGTGCAATTCTGAAATTTTTAGCTTTTTCCTGTTAATCCTAGCATGATAAAGAAGATTCAAAGAGAGTGAGATGCCAGCTCCTTTCATTCAGTCATTAGCTTCAAACATTTCTGGTATATGAAAAACATGTTTTTCAATGGCAAAAATCAATGAATATTGTAAATGCACAAACAGTAATATCTCCACATTGCACGGTGCAATTCTGAAATTTTTAGCTTTTTCCTGTTAATCCTAGCATGATAAAGAAGATTCAAAGAGAGTGAGATGCCAGCTCCTTTCATTCAGTCAGTAGCTTCAAACATTTCTGGTATATGAAAAACATGTTTTTCAATGGCAAAAATCAATGAATATTGTAAATGCACAAACAGTAATATCTCCACATTGCAAGGTGCAATTCTGAAATTTTTTGCTTTTTCCTGTTAATCCTAGCATGATAAAGAAGATTCAAAGAGAGTGAGATGCCAGCTCCTTTCATTCAGTCAGTAGCTTCAAACATTTCTGGTATATGAAAAACATGTTTTTCAATGGCAAAAATCAATGAATATTGTAAATGCACAAACAGTAATATCTCCACATTGCAAGGTGCAATTCTGAAATTTTTTGCTTTTTCCTGTTAATCCTAGCATGATAAAGAAGATTCAAAGAGAGTGAGATGCCAGCTCCTTTCATTCAGTCAGTAGCTTCAAACATTTCTGGTATATGAAAAACATGTTTTTCAATGGCAAAAATCAATGAATATTGTAAATGCACAAACAGTAATATCTCCACATTGCAAGGTGCAATTCTGAAATTTTTTGCTTTTTCCTGCTAATCCTAGCATGATAAAGAAGATTCAAAGAGAGTGAGATGCCAGCTCCTTTCATTCAGTCAGTAGCTTCAAACATTTCTGGTATATGAAAAACATGTTTTTCAATGGCAAAAATCAATGAATATTGTAAATGCACAAACAGTAATATCTCCACATTGCACGGTGCAATTCTGAAATTTTTAGCTTTTTCCTGTTAATCCTAGCATGATAAAGAAGATTCAAAGAGAGTGAGATGCCAGCTCCTTTCATTCAGTCAGTAGCTTCAAACATTTCTGGTATATGAAAAACATGTTTTTCAATGGCAAAAATCAATGAATATTGTAAATGCACAAACAGTAATATCTCCACATTGCAAGGTGCAATTCTGAAATTTTTTGCTTTTTCCTGCTAATCCTAGCATGATAAAGAAGATTCAAAGAGAGTGAGATGCCAGCTCCTTTCATTCAGTCAGTAGCTTCAAACATTTCTGGTATATGAAAAACATGTTTTTCAATGGCAAAAATCAATGAATATTGTAAATGCACAAACAGTAATATCTCCACATTGCAAGGTGCAATTCTGAAATTTTTTGCTTTTTCCTGCTAATCCTAGCATGATAAAGAAGATTCAAAGAGAGTGAGATGCCAGCTCCTTTCATTCAGTCAGTAGCTTCAAACATTTCTGGTATATGAAAAACATGTTTTTCAATGGCAAAAATCAATGAATATTGTAAATGCACAAACAGTAATATCTCCACATTGCACGGTGCAATTCTGAAATTTTTAGCTTTTTCCTGTTAATCCTAGCATGATAAAGAAGATTCAAAGAGAGTGAGATGCCAGCTCCTTTCATTCAGTCAGTAGCTTCAAACATTTCTGGTATATGAAAAACATGTTTTTCAATGGCAAAAATCAATGAATATTGTAAATGCACAAACAGTAATATCTCCACATTGCAAGGTGCAATTCTGAAATTTTTTGCTTTTTCCTGCTAATCCTAGCATGATAAAGAAGATTCAAAGAGAGTGAGATGCCAGCTCCTTTCATTCAGTCAGTAGCTTCAAACATTTCTGGTATATGAAAAACGTTTTTCAATGGCAAAAATCAATGAATATTGTAAATGCACAAACAGTAATATCTCCACATTGCACGGTGCAATTCTGAAATTTTTAGCTTTTTCCTGTTAATCCTAGCATGATAAAGAAGATTCAAAGAGAGTGAGATGCCAGCTCCTTTCATTCAGTCATTAGCTTCAAACATTTCTGGTATATGAAAAACATGTTTTTCAATGGCAAAAATCAATGAATATTGTAAATGCACAAACAGTAATATCTCCACATTGCACGGTGCAATTCTGAAATTTTTAGCTTTTTCCTGTTAATCCTAGCATGATAAAGAAGATTCAAAGAGAGTGAGATGCCAGCTCCTTTCATTCAGTCAGTAGCTTCAAACATTTCTGGTATATGAAAAACATGTTTTCCAATGGCAAAAATCAATGAATATTGTAAATGCACAAACTAATATCTCCACATTGCAAGGTGCAATTCTGAAATTTTTTGCTTTTTCCTGTTAATCCTAGCATGATAAAGAAGATTCAAAGAGAGTGAGATGCCAAGCTCCTTTCATTCAGTCAGTAGCTTCAAACATTTCTGGTATATGAAAAACATGTTTTTCAATGGCAAAAATCAATGAATATTGTAAATGCACAAACAGTAATATCTCCACATTGCACGGTGCCATTCTGAAATTTTTAGCTTTTTCCTGTTAATCCTAGCATGATAAAGAAGATTCAAAGAGAGTGAGATGCCAGCTCCTTTCATTCAGTCAGTAGCTTCAAACATTTCTGGTATATGAAAAACATGTTTTTCAATGGCAAAAATCAATGAATATTGTAAATGCACAAACAGTAATATCTCCACATTGCAAGGTGCAATTCTGAAATTTTTTGCTTTTTCCTGCTAATCCTAGCATGATAAAGAAGATTCAAAGAGAGTGAGATGCCAGCTCCTTTCATTCAGTCAGTAGCTTCAAACATTTCTGGTATATGAAAAACATGTTTTTCAATGGCAAAAATCAATGAATATTGTAAATGCACAAACAGTAATATCTCCACATTGCACGGTGCAATTCTGAAATTTTTAGCTTTTTCCTGTTAATCCTAGCATGATAAAGAAGATTCAAAGAGAGTGAGATGCCAGCTCCTTTCATTCAGTCAGTAGCTTCAAACATTTCTGGTATATGAAAAACATGTTTTTCAATGGCAAAAATCAATGAATATTGTAAATGCACAAACAGTAATATCTCCACATTGCACGGTGCAATTCTGAAATTTTTAGCTTTTTCCTGTTAATCCTAGCATGATAAAGAAGATTCAAAGAGAGTGAGATGCCAGCTCCTTTCATTCAGTCAGTAGCTTCAAACATTTCTGGTATATGAAAAACATGTTTTTCAATGGCAAAAATCAATGAATATTGTAAATGCACAAACAGTAATATCTCCACATTGCAAGGTGCAATTCTGAAATTTTTTGCTTTTTCCTGCTAATCCTAGCATGATAAAGAAGATTCAAAGAGAGTGAGATGCCAGCTCCTTTCATTCAGTCAGTAGCTTCAAACATTTCTGGTATATGAAAAACATGTTTTTCAATGGCAAAAATCAATGAATATTGTAAATGCACAAACAGTAATATCTCCACATTGCAAGGTGCAATTCTGAAATTTTTAGCTTTTTCCTGTTAATCCTAGCATGATAAAGAAGATTCAAAGAGAGTGAGATGCCAGCTCCTTTCATTCAGTCAGTAGCTTCAAACATTTCTGGTATATGAAAAAC
>NW_027368763.1:0-47434 GCF_046119375.1 Phyllobates terribilis | reverse complement strand
CTCTCACGCCAAGTAATTGACCAAATGAGAGTACCACGAATTGAGAGTGTGGAGGGAGAGGCTCAAAGTCAGGAACGCGACCGCGGTTGAGTCTCTGCAGCGATGCTATAATGTGACTCATCTGGGAAATCTCCAAGTGTATTCGATACAAGATCTTCTCTATCATGGAACCGACTAAGATGATAGGCTACCGAGTTCTCAACCCCTTTCTTGTCTCCTATCTCCACATCAAATTCACTCAACAACAAAATCCACCAAATGAGTCTTGGTTTGGATTCTTTCTTTGCCATGAGATAACAAAGCGCCGCATGGTCGAAGTGGATGATCACCTTTGTGCCCAACAAGTGTTGTCTAATTTTTCCAGGGCAAATACCACGACAAGGAGCTATTTCTCGATGCTATAGTAGTTCCGTTGTGCACCATTTGAATTCATCGAGGCATTGTAGATGACATGTATAGCTCGCCCATTTTTCTGACCAAGAGCAACCCCAGCCGCATAATCACTAGCGCCGCACATGATTTCAAAAAGGGAGAGACCAATCCGGCGCTTTAATGATGGGTGCATCGGTGAATTGAGCTTTAAGAGAGTCGAATTCTCGCTTTCACTCGTCGGTAAGCTCGAATGTCACCTCCTTCTTCAACAACTCGCACAAGGGCGAGGAGATCTTGGAAAAATCCTTGTTAAACCTATGCTAAAAAACTGCATGGCCTAAAAGGAAAGCACTTCATGCACATTAGTAGGATAAGGCAAGGATTGAATTACATCAGTCTTTGCCTTATGGACTTCAATACCCTTGGACGACACTATATGACCCAGCACAATACCATGATTAACCATAAAATGACACTTTTTAGAGTTCAAAAGGAAGTTGGTCTCAACATAATGTTCAGGCACAAGTGTCAAATGCTTAAGGCATGATTCAAAGCTATCCCCATGTACTGTAAAATCATCCATGAATACCTCAATGAAATGATCAATTTACTCGGAGGATGTACTTACCATACATCGTTGAAAAGTCTCGGGTGCGTTACATAACCGGAATGGCATGCAGCGATATGCAAAAGTGGCAAACGGACATGTGAACATAGTCTTCCTGATCTTTTGGCGCTATGGCAACGTGAATGTATCCTGAGTACCCATCGAGAAAGAAGTAATAGGGATAACCTGTAAGCCTTTCGAGCATCTGATCAATGAAAGCCAAGGGGAAGTGTTCCTTTTGAATTAACTTGTTCGGCTTGCGATAATCGATCCAAACCCTCCAACCTTTTTGTGCTCATTGATGAACCATCTCTCCTTTGTCATTCTCCACAACTTTGATACCTCCCTTCTTCGCAACAACTTGTGTATGGCTGACCTACTTGCGATCCGAGATGGGAAAGGTCATGTCAATTGTAGGAGCTTTAGCACCTCCTTATTCACCACCTCTATCATAGGTGGATTGAGTCTCCTATGAGGTTGGCTACTAGGCTTGGCTCCTTCTTCTAGGAGAGTCTGATGCATACAAGTAGAAGGACTGATTCCCTTGATATCGGCTATAGTCCATCCTAGAGCCGTCACATTCTTCTTAAGAACTTTCATCAATTTCTCTTCTTGGGATTCCGTAAGCTTGATAGAGATGATGACTGGTAGAGTGTCATTCACCCCTAAGAAAACATACTTCAAGTGCTCTGGAAGTTGTTGTAGCTCAGTCTTTGGTGCTTTCACTATAGAATGAAGAGGTCTTTCCACCTCGGGAATTAGTAACATGGGCCCTCCGGCCAAAAATGTATCTCGTGATTCCAACTGAGCTAGAACTTCACTCATGTCGATATACATAGTGAAGTCCAGCTTCGGCAAATCGACTAAGTTGTTCTCTAAAGTAGATTGCAATTCATCCAAACCATACACATCAAAAGTTTCTTGCACAATTGGATCAATCACATCAATAGAGAAAAAAGAGTTATCATCACAAGGGAATTTCATAGCATCATAAATGTTATAACTCACAACATCCCCATCAAAGTCAAAAGTGAGTGAACCACATGCTTAATCAATTTTAGTATTTGTCGTTTTCATGAAGGGGCCTCCCTAGTAAGATAAGTGAATCCTTAGAATCATGTGACATGTCTAAGACAAAGAAATCCGCGGGAAATGTGAGGTTATCAACCATAACCAATACATCTTCAACTGTCCCTTTCGGGTAAACTGATGATCTATCGACCAATTGAATCACAATCTTTGTTTCATTCGAAGGTCCTAGATCAAGCAACTTATACAAAGAATAAGGTAAGACATCAATATAAGAACCTATATCTAGCATGGAACTATCAATTTTAGTCTCACCAATAGTACAAGGGATGCTTACCATACCCGAGTCACTACACTTCTTGGCCACCTTATGTTGGAACATCGCGGAGATGCCTTTGCTCACTTGAACCTTTTTCTTCCCCTTAAGCTTTTGCTTCCTCTTGATGGTGAATAACTCCTTCAAGAACATAGCATACCGAGGTATGATTTTGATAAGCTTAAGAAAGGGAATGTTCACTTCACACTTGATAAATGTCTCGAAGAGTTCCTTTTCATCTAACGGTCTTTTTGTATCTTTAAGCGCTTCCGGAAAGGGTGCGGGAGGCTTTTTGGAGTAGAGAGGGGGAAAGTTGGGCCTTACATAGTTCTCTTGTCGAAGGCTGAACTCGCCTCGATCCTCATAGTCATCCTTCTCTACGTTCAACTTCTCTTCACATTCGGAATCAAAAGGCAAAGAGCGACCGTGGTCGCGGACTGGCGACCGCGGTTGGTCATGAATTTCATGGCTCTTCAAAGACTGAGCCGCGACCGCGGTTGAGTTTTTGCGGCCTCCTTCTTGAAATCTCCCTCTTTAGGTGGAGAGGTGTCTCCACAAACATTTCCACCTCTCAAGTGGATAGCACTAGTGTTTTCTCTTGGATTCACCGCCGTTTGAGATGGAAAATTCTTAGACATTTGTTGGTTGTGTTTTGAAACCGCTTCCTCTAGTTGGCCGAGTTGTTTCTCGATGTTCTTGATGCTAGACTCTGTCTTTTGGACATGAGTGGTGAAGTGTGTGCCAAGAGTGGTGGTGAGCACGGTCAAGGAATTTAGCATATCCTCGGTTGACTACTTGGTTGGTCTGTAGCCCGAAGGTTTATTTGGTTGGTAAGGAGCCAGGAATTGGTGGATCGGTTGTGCTTGTGGCCGAAACTGATTATATGGCTGAGCAGGATTGTACTGACTCCCGTATGAATCACCATAACAAAACCCATCATGATCATTCCACCACTCGTTGTAGTTGTTGTTGTTGGCTTGATTATCAAATCGAGGTCTAGGAGGTCTGTATCCTCCCACGGCATTAACATTGATGGTATTGGTTGTGTCCTGAAGTTGTGGACACGTATCCATGGGATAAGACTCATCGGTGCAAATACCACAAGCCCACGCTGGCGAGTCTCTACCAAGGGTTAAACTCTTGAGCATACTCTTGATCTCAGCCAAATCATTAGTAGCATCAGTTCCACTAGAGATCACAACATGAACTCCCTTTATTGTCTACGTCCTGCCAAAGCTTCTCGTACCATCAACTATGTCATGGATTCGGCTCATGCCTATGGTAGGCATCAAGTTTAAGACACTACCATTGCAGGAAGCATCAATAATTCTCCTCTGGTGATCTAGTAACCCATTGTGTAGGTGTATTACTAGTTCCTTCTCATCGAACCCATGGAACGGGCAGCTTGCACACAACCTCATGAAACACTCACAATAGTCATAGAACTTTTCTTCATCTGCCTGCGCAACATTTGAAATAGCTCTCTTGAAGGCAATAGACTTCTTCGCAGGAAGTACTTGTCGAGGAAGGCTTTGTACAACTTGGCTCAAGTGTCAATAGCCCCTGCCGGAAGATGGTAGTACCAATTTCTAGCGGTGTCCTTCAAGGTGACACCGAAGGCCCTCGTATTGAACTGCTCCTCTGTGACATTGGTCGGCTTACTACACAAGCATATGTCATGGAACTCACCCAAATGCATGATTGGATCTTCACCAGCTAATCCATGGAATTTTTGGAGGAGATTGATGACACCAGACTTGAGCTCAAAGGAGACACCAAAGTCTAATGGGTGAAACAATAACCGCCAAGGGCTGTTGAGCGAGTTCAGGAGTCGTAAGCTCTCGAAGTGTACGAGCATCCATGTCCTCTATGACATGGTCTTGCAAAGCTTGCCTCAAGTTCCGCAAATTACCCTCTCTATCTCTGGATCAAAATCAACAAGAGTTGAATTTGTGGAACGGGTGTGGACCATACATTAGGTCCATACCAAGGTTAATCACACAAAAAGTGTCAAACAAAAAAGTTGCTTCCCGGGCAACATTGCCAAATTTGATGAAGGCTAAAGTCGTATGCCTTACCAAAGTATAACCGAACTATCACTATAGAGTATAGTGGAAGTAAGGGTCAAACTCAAGGGAGACAATTATCTATTCAAAGCTTAGATGTGATTAACATGTAAAGATTGGGGGGCTGGTTGTAAGTGACAAAGCATGCAATAATGATTGATATGAGGTAAGATTAAAAACATTCACTCTTCAGATATCGGCAACCAGATAGCCAATTGATTGTAGATTCCTAACACCCTATGTTCATAAATTCTACATGTTGTCCTAATCCTCGTTCTAAGAAAGCAGCTAATCGAGATAGTCCTACAAACCCTTACTATGCTATAACCATGGAAATCCCAAGATTTAACAACATAATAGCATTATGATCAAGAATAGATAGGTTCGTGCAATATTATTGACAAGTCATCGATACTTGACACGAATTCGATAGATCTACACAAAATGCACTCGCAAATAGTTTGTGAAATTTATGTTTTCTAACAAAATAGAAGACTCTTCAGATTGAATTATCTAATCTAGCAATATGATAAACATTAACAGATCTAGTTCAAGATTCTAGAACAATCAACATATATCAATAAAAACTCAAGCACAAGATCTATCAAAACAACCATATATGGAATAGAAGAAAAGGGGTTCAAAATCATACATTCTAATGCTAAACCCAAGAGCCTCAATCCGGAGAGAGATTTGAGAGGATTAGTTGCTCAACATAACCATCTTGCAATACAAATTTCTCAAAGTTCTCTAGAGAAGAAAAATACAGGAAAATGAGATATTTCTAGAAAATGCGGTGATAAATCTTGTCAAATCCCTAGAAAAATATTATAAACTGTTGGAAATAACACGTTACCAAAATAGAAAACACGTGTTTTGATCAGCTATTGTTCTCTGTCACTAAGGTTCATTAAGCCTTAGTTGCGCTTAACAAGGATCCAATTGCGCTTTGAAAGCTTGGCTTGCGCTTAACCCGTGTTGAACTGTTAGTAATGAATTTACTAAAGTCCTTAAGTGCGGAATAGGTTAGACAGACAATAAAGCGCGCTTTAAGATGTTAAAGCGCACCTATATTTGCACACACAAGAATTTCAAAAGGTGAGAACCCTAAGTCACTAGCTGACTCGGGATAAAACTCACCACTACACTTGTATTGATTAAGAAGTGATTACAATCTCTCGCTTCAACACAAGAAGCTCACTCGTAAGCACTCTCTCTACAATACTCTCAGTTCAGCTCTTGAAGAACAAAGGCACTCTCAACACTCTCTGATTACAAACGAAAATATCTCTTAAGCTCTCTCTAGCTTCCTATATTCTCTACGTTTGCAACCCTTGAAATGAATGAAATAGTACTCTATTTATACACAAGTCCTAAGCTAACCCTATAGCTTAACCGTGTAACAAACTGAGACTATATAAAATGCCACCTCATCAATCCGTGTGCCTTGATCACTTCACCAGAATTAATCAACGGCTTGGAGTAATTTGGTTTTGTTCTCCATGTGTTGATCCACGCCACATAAGCAATCCGTGTGCTTTAAGCTCTAACAAACTCTTGCCACGCTGGCGATCCCTGGAGTAGCGTCCCAAAGAGTGTGAAGTTCTTCTCGCACCTTCCTGTGAACGCAACTTGCACTCTCCCGCTTTACCAGCCTTCGAAGCGTCTAGATTTGTTCTCCTGTGCTCTGGCACACCCTAAGCTTCAGTGGAACCCCGTGATCAACTTTCTTCAACTACATTCAAGCGCATCTCTATGCCCTCGAAGCTCGATCACTCTTACTTCTTGGTCTTGAATGGATTTATTAAACACCGTTTGCGAAACTTACTTTCTCCGCTTGGTGTTAAGCGCAACTGTGACCAGTCAAGCGCATCTCTAAGTGACTTAAGCGCATCCTTACAAATATGGCAATGACCTGGAAGGCTTAAAAACACTAAGAGATTAAACATATTAGTTTGTTATCATCAAAACAAAGAGAAATAGATTAAGCTTTAACAAGATGATTAAAGCTCAACTAACAATTTCCCCCTTTTTGATGATGACAAACTGTAAACAGGTAAGCTCATGAATACTTACTAGAGTGACCAAAATGAAATCAATAATATCAACTTAATCAAGTATTCAGATTCGGAATTGGATCAAAGTAACTTACCAAGGTACTTAACCATACCAGTTTTCAATTCCCCCTGAATTCAAGCACGATCTCATACTTCCCCCTTAATCAAAGAGAAATTTACCTGTGTTTTTCCCCCTTTTGACATCATCGAAAAAATTCAAAGCAAAGTCATACGGTAAGAAAGATAGTAGAGTGCGCTTGCTAGCTAAGACGTCAACAAATCTTAAGAAAGAAAAGTGAGCAACTCAAGTAAAGACAAGTCAGGTTAGCAAAGCTCTCAGAGATATAAAAATCAAAAGCATACTATATTGTCATTGAAGTACAAACTGCACAAGAGAAGCTGGAATCTTAGCGAGCTAATTCAAAAATCACATAGACATAGCAGAGAGAAAAAAAAGAGAATCAGCAAATGCGCTTAGAAGCGCAACCATCACATCCACTCATGGGCTACCACCCCGTTCTTCATGAAACTTCTCCTGGACAAGCTTGAGCAATGAAGACATAATCTCTACCATCTCGCCGAGACGCTTTTCTACCCTCTCCTGATGCGCTTCCATAGAAGCGACTATAGCAGATAAAATCAGCGGAGCTGGAGGAGGCCCGAGCGCGAGGGCTCAACTCAGAGCGCGAGCTGGAGTAGGGTTTCTCCTCATTCTTGGGCAGAAGTAAGGCAACGATAGCGTCTGTGGTGAGAAACGTAGAGCAGGCATAGTCAGGGAGAGAAGGTTCATACAATCCATCCGCTCGAAGCATTTTGCAGATCAAGTGAGGAAAGGGCAGAGGTCCTGAAGTGGCAGCGCGACACAACACCAAATGGCTCATCATGAGCTGAGCTGTGTTGACTACCTGGTTTGAGATTACGGCAGCCATAATGCAGCAGTCAGCTATTGTCACCTTATCACGATCATAGTCTCTCGGCGTGATGTTGGTGATGATGAAGTGGTGAAGGAGGCGCTTGGAGGGTCGAAGAAGATCAACTGAGAGCGTACCTTTGGGCACATTCGGGCCAAATACTATCTTCTTCAGCGCAGACGCTCCAGCCGGCCAATTCTTCTTATACAATCTCCCAAAGCCGCTTGATTGCTCCGTTAGCCCTATAGCCTTTGCCAGATCCTTTACTCGAAAACATTCCTTTGAATTACCTCTCCAGGTGAAAGTTACTGAGCTATACTCTGGGTTTGGTGGGGGATACTCCAACGCAGCATAAAATTGGTAGACCATGGCATTGTTACAACGCGCTGGCTCAGTTTCCAGCGTATCCCAGCCCTGAAAGCTTAGCCACGTGGCGAAGCGGGCAACATGGGATGAATCGTGGAGGCCAGTGAGGAGGTCTTGAGTGACGATTTCTGGAAACAGAAGAGAGCGCTTCTGTACACCCTGAGGAACGGAGGGAAAGTCAGACAAGTTAATTACCTTGGTGCGCTTAGACCGCGTAGAAGCCCCAACTAGTTTAGGAGCAGGTGGAGGAGATTCATGTTCCGAGCCTTCTGAAGACTCGTGCTCAGAGACGGGAGGAGGAGGAGCTACAGCCTTGCGCTTTTTACCTTTCCGTCGAAGCGTATCACTCAGCCGATCTGGTTTCTGAGACTGAAACGGCAGAGGAGATTGTGCGCTTGATCTGGGCAGAAGCTGGAATTCTTCTTCCGCGTCTGAGTCAGAGGGAATGGCAGCTAAAAGCTGGAATTGTTCATCCTGGGGAGACTGAAGCGCATGCCCTGGAGGCCTGATCTTTGAACCTGGGCGAGAAGGTGTATCGATAGAAAGAAGCCCTTTACCTTTAGCCGGGGTAGTGTGAGAAGTCACAGCCTGGATTCGTCCAAGCTCTTGTACTGGATCGTAGCCAGCGAGCTCAAGATCTTGGGCAAGCAAGTCCAAGTCAACGGGAGGATTATGGCGAATTTAGGCTTAGGAGGGGAGGGGTCATCAGCACCAGTAAGGTCAATAGGAGGAGATGGGCTTTTTGGAGATTTACGAGCAGGGGTGGTTGTAGGAAGTGGTGGTGTAGGAGAGGCTGCTTTAGTAGGAGAGGTTACCTCATGAGAGACCGGGTTGGATGGAGGCTGTGTGGAGGATGATGCTTGGACTATGGATTGAAACTTGGCACGGGTTTCAGGGTCAAGTTCGGAGAGAGCGCTCAGAATTTTGTCCATGGTAACAGTTGTAGAGAAAATTGGAGAAGGGAGAGTAGAAGAGGAGAGTATGTGTAAAGGAGTAAGGATGGGAAGGTAGGAGTGTAGGACAAATACCTCGTATTTATAGCTCTTTACATCAACTCGGAACCGCTTCAACAAGCCAATCACAGAATAGAGCCGGTACACACCAACGGTCCAATAAAATCTCGGCGCAGATCTCTAACGGCTAGATTTCCGACCGTTGCACTGCAAATAGCCGTTACATCACACACGAGCGGCGCGCTTTAATTACGAGAAAAGCATTGCTTAATTGTTAAGCAAACCCAACCACGAAGGAAATCCACCCTGATGCGCTACAAAGCGCAATGTACTGAATGTCCCAGTTGCGCTGAACACTGAAGCGCATGCCAAAACATCACTGGTAGCAAGAACTGAAGAAGCATAACACTGATTGAGATGAGTAGTCATGAGAGTGTGATGTCCAGTTCAATTTTTTCAAACTACAATGTAAAGAAATTAATGAATGGAAGATGCACATTTCATATAGGGGACATTAGAGCATTCAATCACTCAAGTTGATGTGGACGTATGTGCATATACATGTAGTATGGTAATTGAGGCTTTATGTCACTAAATGAATACTTCTCTTATGTAGAGCTCAATAAGAACGAGAGAAGCGTTACATCTAGTAAGGCTAGGGACACCGATGCAATGGATCATTTCTTAGGCATATAATATGGGTAGAAGACGATCACCATTGTCAAATTTTGGCAAATAAGAGCATGCATGGATTATGATTATATCAAATCGAGCCAAACAAGTCAGACAAGTTCAATACTTATTCAGTTCAAGAATCAATCAAAAGCATGCAGACTCAAAGCTATCAAGCGCAAGCGACCATAGTTCGTACCTTGATACTAAGCTCGCTAGTTCTAGTCAAATAGAGGAATACTTACAGGGCCATTGCCTCGAAGCTAATGAAGTTGAATGAGGCCAAGCTGAACCTGAGGTTAAGAATACCTGACGATTAAGCGCCTTAGTGAAGATATCTGCCAATTGCCCTTCTGAAGATACGTGAATAAGCTCAATATTCTTGCGTTCCACATGGTCTCTCAGAAAGTGATGTCTTACGTCGATGTGCTTCGTTCTTGTATGATGGACAGGATTCTTCGAAACACATATAGCGCTAGTATTATCACAAAATATAGATATAGTGTCAAGAGTAATACCATAGTCAACGAGTTGTTGCTTTATCCACAACACTTGAGCGCAACATTGCGCTGCCGCTATGTATTCAGCCTCAGTCGTTGAAAGCGCTATGCAGTTTTGTTTCTTGGATCCCCAGGAGACTAAGCAGGGGCCAAGGAACTGTGCCATGCCACTAGTGCTCTTTCTATCAGCCAAGTAACCTGCATAATCTGCATCGGTATAGCCAACAAGAGAAAGACCGCCCCCTTTGGAGTACCAAAGGCAAAGATCGTCAGACCCTTTTAAATACCTGAAGATGCGCTTTACATGAGCAAGATGAGAAGCGCGAGGGTCTGACTGTGATCGAGCGCATACACTAACAGCAAAAACAATATCGGGACGTGAAGCAGTCAAATACATTAGAGAACCTATCATACCTCGATACAAGGTTTCATCTACCTTCTCAGCCATAAGATCTGTGTCCAGTTTTGTAGTAGTGGAGAGAGGAGTAGGGCAAGGTTTAGAGTTTTCCATTTGATACTTCTTAAGCAACTCTTTGATGTATTTCTGCTGGTGAATCTCAATGCCTTCATTCATTTGGTTGACTTGAAGCCCTAGAAAGTACTTGAGCTCACCAATCATGCTCATGCTGAACTTGAGGCTCATGGTGTTCTTAAAGTCTTCTACTAGCTGCAAGTTAGTAGAACCAAATATAATATCATCAACATAAATTTGAACAATGAGAATATCACCTTTCACTTCCCTTATGAAGAGGGTTTTGTCCACCAAACCTCTCTTGTAGTCATTTGCCAACAAGTACTTAGATAGACAGTCATACCAAGCGCGAGGGGCTTGTTTTAGTCCATATAGCGCTTTGTCAAGAAAGTACACGTGGTCTGGATAAGCTGGATCTTCAAATCCTGGTGGTTGCTTGACATAGACCTCCTCATTAAGCTTACCATTGAGAAAGGTTGTCTTCACATCCATTTGAAATAGCTTGAATCCTTTATGCGCTGCGTAGGCTATCAACATTCGAATTGCCTCTAGAGGAGCTACTGGTGCGTACGTTTCATCGTAGTCAATGCCCTCTTGTTGATTGTAACCTTGTGCAACAAGACGCGCTTTGTTTCGTACCACCACTCCACTATCATCCAGCTTGTTTCTGTATACCCAGCGCGTGCCAATTATGCTTCTATCACCTGGCCGGGGTACTAGACGCCAAACTTGGTTGCGCTTGAACTCCTCCAACTCTTCTTGCATGGCTATTATCCAATCTGGATCTTGAAGCACAACTTGTATGGACTTGGGTTCCTGTAAAGAAACAAAAGCACTACAAGCAAGCATGTTACGAACGTTAGAGCGAGTCTGGGTACCCTTTTTCATACTGAGATATGATCGCAGAAACTGGATGTGAGTTCATCTGTTGATAATCGCGCACGGTGACCTCTGTGTTGTCTGGTAGCTTCATCGTTGTAGTTTTGGACAAGCTTTCACTACCACCAGAAAGGCCACTGGGTCTCGCTTGAGAACTTCCAGGTTGCGCTTCACCAATACTAGGTCCCGCTTGAGAGCTAGAAGGGGTAGAAGAATTAACAGAGGGAGTTACCTGACCTGGAGAAAGAGGTGAAGAGGGAGCAAGAACATTAATGGATGGTCCACTTTCATGATCTTCATTCTGAGTGTTGTCCTCTTGAGTTGCTTCGTCACTGGGAATGCAAGCTTCTGTGACCAAAGGCTGAGAAGCGCATCTTCCACCATCATCATCGTCACTTTCCATACCTGAAGAAGGGATAGAAGGTTGCGCTTGAGGACTGGGAAGAGAAGCTGGAAGTGGATCATGACTGGAGAATGGATCATCGTTGAATTCTGGAACACTTTCAAGCTCTCCTTCATTGAATTTCACGTGGATGCTATCTTCTTCCCTCTGAGTTCTCAGATTGAGTACTCTATATCCTTGACTTGTAGGTGCATATCCAAGGAAGATAGCCTCGTCATTCCTAGAATCAAATTTACCCAAAAGATCTCTCCCATTGTTATGGACGTAACACTTACAACCAAACACCCTTAGGTGAGAGATATTTGGTGTACGCCCTTTAAGCAGTTCATAGGGAGTTTTCTCAAGAATAGGCCTTAAGAAGGCACGATTAGTTATATAACATGCAGTGCTCACAGCTTGAGCCCAATAGTGTGAAGCGACACCACTAGAGAGTAGCATTGTGCGTGCCATCTCTTGAAGTGTCCTATTCTTGCGCTCAACCACACCATTTTGCTCAGGGGTTCTAGGAGTGGAGAAATTATGATCAATACCCCTATCCTCACAAAATGATAGGAACTCACCATTTTTGAATTCAGTTCCATTGTCAGAACGAATTGCACAAATGGGGAGCCCTAGCTTCTTTTCCAGTAAAAGCGCAAGAGCTTGAAACTTTGCAAAGGTTTCGCTCTTGTGCTTCAAGAAAAGAGTCCAGGTATAGCGAGAATAGTCATCAACTATTACAAAAATATAGCGATTACCTCCCTTACTCTGCGTTCGTAGTGGTCCACATAAGTCCATGTGGAGAAGCTCAAGGGGAGCTTTAGTCTGCACTACCTTGATAGAGGAAAGGAGCTACGAGTCGCTTTAGCCTTTGAGCAGTCTGAGCATGAAGTCATGGATTCTACCTTGATGCGAGGAAGACCACGAACAAGATCTTTGGACTGAAGCTTGTTGAGTAGATGTAGACTTGCGTGTTCCTATTCTCTTGTGCCAAAGATTTGTTGTCTCAGTGAGTGTAGCTAGACAAAGGTTGCGCTTAGGAGAGAAGGAGTGGTCGAAGAGGTAGGTGTTATCTATGCGCTTGCCCTTGAGAAGCACCTCTTGTTCAGGGCTGACCACTGCACACTCAGTTGTGCTAAACCATACCTTATTACCTCCTTGGTCGCATAGTTGTGCTACACTCAGTAGATTGAACCTAAGGTTCTCTACTACGTTTACATCTCCTATCTGAATAGCGTTGTTGAGATGCGCTCGTCCTTTAGCAATGATCTTACCTTGCTTTTGTCACCGAAGGAGACGCTGCCTCCTTCCTTAGCTTGGAATGAAAGTAGTAACTGTGGATCACCCGTCATATGGCACGAGCAACCGCTGTCGATATACCACCTACATTTCATCCCAACCTCAATCTCAGATCCAGAGTCTGAGTCAGATGCGGCGCCAGCCATTAAGCACATGTCAGGTTGCGCTCCATCGTCCGAATCATCATCAGATTCTCCCCAAAGTGTGACGAAGGCTTGCTTGGGGGGCTGTTTTGAGCTGGATCCTGGATTCACCTTAGGATGAGGGCACGCTTTGGCGAGGTGACCTTTCTCATTGCAGTTGAAACAGGTGAAGTCCCTGAGGTCGCGCTGCTTATATGTAGAGTCGCGCTTTTGTTTGTTGAAAAACTTTTTCACAAGTTTGGTCATCATAGCAACGTCCCTATCATCGTCGTCTTCTCCTTCTTCATCATTTTCAAGTTTTTGAAGAACACGAGACAACTTGAGCGCCATCCCTTTGTTCTCTCGTTCTGATTGTTTTTCCTCGTTGTTCTTGATTTCCTGCACTTTAAATTTCCCTGCAAGTACAGAGATAGGCAAATCCCTAGTTTCCTTGGACTGAAGAAGAATTTGCTTGAGGGTTGTATACTTTGAGTTCACTCCATGAATGAACGCCATAGAATACTCCCAAGCTTTCTTCTCCATTCCAGCAGAAAGCATCTTGTCATACAAGATTTGACACCGGGAATGATAATCAGAGACGAGCTCGCTTTCCCCCATTCGAATAGAGCAAAACTCGCGATTAAGCTCAAAGATACGGTTGTCCTTCATATCATCACTGCCAGAGTGCATGCTTATAATAGCTTTCCACATATCTTGAGCAGTGGGAAGGGACATTACCTTGTCTATATCTTTTCGTGAAAGTGCATTAAGTATGAGCTGTCGCGCTTTAGCATTCTTCTCCATAAGCTGATACTCTTTTGCTTCCCATTTTGAGTCATCCGCTTCGGAGATCTTCTCATCACCTTTTTCGATAATCTTCCAGCACTGGTAGTCGGTCTGCTGATGTAATTCTTCGTCATAGTGAGCCACCATTCAAGTTCGCCTTCAACAAGGACATGGGGCTTGGCGAGAGAAATACCGAGGTTGAAGCTGGCCATCGTTCTAGACTTGAGAATCCTTTTGAACCTGTAAAAGGATTAGTGCAAATAGCTAACCTGTCGCTCTTGATACCAATTGTTGGAAATAACACGTTACCAAAATAGAAAACACGTGTTTTGATCAGCTATTTTTTCTCTGTCACTAAGGTTCATTAAGCCTTAGTTGCGCTTAACAAGGATCCAATTGCGCTTTGAAAGCTTGGCTTGCGCTTAACCTTTGTTGAACTGTTAGTAATGAATTTACTAAAGTCCTTAAGTGCGGAATAGGTTAGACAGACAATAAAGCGCGCTTTAAGATGTTAAAGCGCACCTATATTTGCACACACAAGAATTTCAAAAGGTGAGAACCCTAAGTCACTAGCTGACTCGGGATAAAACTCACCACTACACTTGTATTGATTAAGAAGTGATTACAATCTCTCGCTTCAACACAAGAAGCTCACTCGTAAGCACTCTCTCTACAATACTCTCAGTTCAGCTCTTGAAGAACAAAGGCACTCTCAACACTCTCTGATTACAAACGAAAATATCTCTTAAGCTCTCTCTAGCTTCCTATATTCTCTACGTTTGCAACCCTTGAAATGAATGAAATAGTACTCTATTTATACACAAGTCCTAAGCTATCCCTATAGCTTAACCGTGTAACAAACTGAGACTATATAAAATGCCACCTCATCAATCTGTGTGCCTTGATCACTTCACCAGAATTAATCAACGGCTTGGAGTGATTTGGTTTTGTTCTCCATGTGTTGATCCACGCCACATAAGCAATCCGTGTGCTTTAAGCTCTAACAAACTCTTGCCACGCTGGCGATCCCTGGAGTAGCGTCCCAAAGAGTGTGAAGTTCTTCTCGCACCTTCCTGTGCACGCAACTTGCACTCTCCCGCTTTACCAGCCTTCGAAGCATCTAGATTTGTTCTCCTGTGCTCTGGCACACCCTAAGCTTCAGTGGAACCTCGTGATCAACTTTCTTCAACTACATTCAAGCGCATCTCTATGCCCTCGAAGCTCGATCACTCTTACTTCTTGGTCTTGAATGGATTTATTAAACACCGTTTGCGAAACTTACTTTCTCCGCTTGGTGTTAAGCGCAACTGTGACCAGTCAAGCGCATCTCTAAGTGACTTAAGCGCATCCTTACAAATATGGCAATGACCTGGAAGGCTTAAAAACACTAAGAGATTAAACATATTAGTTTGTTATCATCAAAACAAAGAGAAATAGATTAAGCTTTAACAAGATGATTAAAGCTCAACTAACACATTCCTCCTCAAGCAAGTGAGATATCTTCTAAGATCAAATCACTTGAACAAGACCTAACTGCCTAAGAGTGAAAACTCTCATTTGAAGAGCAGGATTAAGGTACTTGAGGAACAACCTTCAGAAACCAAAGAGTGGTTTTGTGGGGGAAAGTCGCATCATTTGTATAAGAAACAAGCGCTTACCCAAACTCAGCCTCCCGTCTTGCAAAAGAAAGAACCATTTAGACCGGGAAAGGGCAAGTATGGTTATGTGAGAGGTAACCATTACTGTACCTTTTGTGGTCAAAATGGACATGACAAGCATGAGTGCAAAGACTTGAAGGTTCTTAAGAGTAAGCCTTATAAGCCAATGGCTAAAAATAAGGGCAAGCGTACACGTATTCAACAGTCCTCTGTTGAGCACGGTTGCGCTTCTGGACACGGAGGTGCGCTTCGTCCAGCGCGACCTCACATTGTGTTAGATCTAAACGATCCTAGCTATTATGAGCCAGTCCAAAAAACTAGCTCAGAAATATCTATGTCTAATGTTCCCATGAAGCGCAAGCTTCGATGGGAGATCAAAGCTTGATCTCTATTGTTGCAGGTTGGGATAAAATGTAGGTGGTATATCGACAGCGGTTGCTCGTGCCATATGACGGGTGATCCACAGTTACTACTTTCATTCCAAGCTAAGGAAGGAGGTAGCATCTCATTCGGTGACAAAAAGCAAGGGAAGATCATTGCTAAAGGACAAGCGCATCTCAACAAAGCTATTAAGATAGGAGATGTAAACTTAGTAGAGAACCTTCGGTTCAATCTACTGAGTGTAGCACAACTATGCGACCAATGAGGTAATAAGGTATGGTTTAGTACAACTGAGTGTGCAGTGGTCATTTCTGAACAAGAGGTGCTTCTTAAGGGCAAGCGCATAGACAACACTTACCTCTTCGACCACTCCTTCTCTCCTAAGCGCAACCTTTGTCTAGCTACACTCACTAAAACGACAAATCTTTGGCACAAGAGAATGGGACACGCAAGTCTACATCTACTCAACAAGCTTCAGTCCAAAGATCTTGTTCGTGGTCTTCCTCGCATCAAGGTGGAATCCATGACTTCATGCTCAGACTGCTCAAAAGCTAAAGTGACTTGTAGCTCCTTTCCCTCTATCAAGGTAGTGCAGACTAAAGCTCCCCTTGAGCTTCTCCACATGGACTTATGTGGACCACTACGAACGTAGAGTAAAGGAGGTAATCGCTATATTTTTGTAATAGTTGATGATTATTCTCGCTATACCTGGACTCTTTTCTTGAAACACAAGAGCGAAACCTTTGCAAAGTTTCAAGCTCTTGCGCTTTTACTGTAAAAGAAGCTAGGGCTCCCCATTTGTTCAATTCGTTCTGACAATGGCACTGAATTCAAAAATGGTGAGTTCCTATCATTTTGTGAGGATAGGGGTATAGATCATAATTTCTCTACTCCTAGAACCCCTGAGCAAAATGGTGTGGTTGAGCGCAAGAATAGGACACTCCAAGAGATGGCACGTACAATGCTACTCTCTAGTGGTGTCACTTCACACTATTGGGCTCAAGCTGTGAGCACTGCATGTTATATAACTAACCGTGCCTTCTTAAGGCCTATTCTTGAGAAAACTCCCTATGAACTGCTTAAAGGGCGTACACCAAATATCTCTCACCTAAGGGTGTTTGGTTGCAAGTGTTACGTCCATAACAATGGGAGAGATCTTTTGGGTAAATTTGATGCTAGGAATGACGAGGCTATATTCCTTGGATATGCACCTACTAGTCAAGGATATAGAGTACTCAATCTGAGAACTCAGAGGGAAGAAGATAGCATCCATGTGAAATTCAATGAAGGAGAGCTTGAAAGTGTTCCAGAAATCAGCGATGATCCATTCTCCAGTCATGATCTACTTCCAGCTTCTCTTCCCAGTCGTCAAGCGCAACCTTCTATCCCTTCTTCAGGTATGGAAAGTGACGATGATGACAGTGGAAGATGCGCTTCTCAGCCCTTGGCCACAGAAGGCTGCATTCCCAGTGAAGAAGCAACTCCAGAGGACAACACTCAGAATGAAGATCATGAAAGTGGCTCATCCATTGACGTTCTTTCTCCCCCTTCACCTCTTTCTCCAGGTCAGGTAACTCCCTCTGTTACTTCTTCTACCCCTTCTAGCTTTCAAGCGGGACCTAGCAATGGTGAAGCGCAACCTGGAAGTCCTCAAGCGGGACCAAGTGGCCTTTCTGGTGGTAGTGAAAGCTTGTCCAAAACAACAACGATGAAGCTACCAGACAATACAGAGGTCACCGTGCGCGATTATCAACAGATGAACTCTCATCCAGTTTCTGCGATCATATCTCAGTATGAAAAAGGTACTCAGACTCGCTCTAACGTTCGTAACATGCTTGCTTGTAGTGCTTTTGTTTCTTTACAGGAACCCAAGTCCATACAAGTTGCGCTTCAAGATCCAGATTGGATAATAGCCATGCAAGAAGAGTTAGAGGAGTTCAAGCGCAACCAAGTTTGGCGTCTAGTACCCCGGCCAGGTGATAGAAGCATTATTGGTACGCGCTGGGTATACAGAAACAAGCTGGATGACAGTGGAGTGGTGGTACGAAACAAAGCGCGTCTTGTTGCACAGGGATACAATCAACAAGAGGGCATTGACTACGATGAAACGTACGCACCAGTAGCTCGTCTAGAGGCAATTAGATTGTTGATAGCTTACGCAGCACACAAAGGATTCAAGCTATTTCAAATGGATGTGAAGACAACCTTCCTCAATGGTAAGCTTAATGAGGAGGTCTATGTCAAGCAACCACCAGGATTTGAAGATCCAGCTTATCCAGACCACGTGTACTTTCTTGACAAAGCGCTATATGGACTAAAGCAAGCCCCTCGCGCTTGGTATGACTGTCTATCTAAGTACTTATTGGCAAATGACTACAAGAGAGGTTTGGTGGACAACACCCTCTTCATAAGGGATGTGAAAGGTGATATTCTCATTGTTCAAATTTATGTTGATGATATTATATTTGGTTCTACTAACTTGCAGCTAGTAGAAGACTTTAAGAACACCATGAGCCTCAAGTTCAGCATGAGCATGATTGGAGAGCTCAAGTATTTTCTAGGGCTTCAAGTCAACCAAATGGATGAAGGCATTGAGATTCACCAACAAAAATACATCAAAGAGTTGCTTAAGAAGTATCAAATGGAGAACTCTAAACCTTGTCCTACTCCTCTCTCCACTACTACAAAACTGGACAAAAATCTAATGGCTAAGAAGGTAGATGAAACCATGTATCGAGGTATGATAGGTTCTCTAATGTATTTAACTGCTTCACGTCCCGATATCGTTTTTGTCGTTAGTGTATGCGCTCGATCACAGTCAGACCCTCGCGCTTCTCACCTTGCTCATGTAAAGCGCATCTTCAGGTATTTAAAAGGGTGTGACGATCTTTTCCTTTGGTACTCCAAAGGGGGCGGTCTTTCTCTTGTTGGCTATACCGATGCAGATTATGCAGGTTACTTGGCTGATAGAAAGAGCACTAGTGGTATGGCACAGTTCCTTGGTCCCTGCTTAGTCTCCTGGGGATCCAAGAAACAAAACTGCACAGCGCTTTCAACGACTGAGGCCGAATATATAGTTCCAGCGCAATGTTGCGCTCAAGTGTTGTGGATAAAGCAACAGCTCGTTGACTATGGTATTACTCTTGACACTATATCCATATTTTGTGATAATACTAGCGCTATATGTGTTTCGAAGAATCCTGTCCATCATACAAGAACGAAGCACATTGACCTAAGACATCACTTTCTACGAGACCATGTGGAGCGCAAGCATATTGAGCTTATTCACGTATCTTCAGAAGGGCAATTGGCAGATATCTTCACTAAGGCGCTTAATCGTCAGGTATTCTTAAACCTCAGGGTTCAGCTTGGCCTTATTCGACTCCATTAGCTTCGAGGCAATGGCACTGTAAGTATTCCTGTATTTGACTAGAACTAGCGAGCTTAGTATCAAGGTACGAACTATGGTCTCTTGCTCTTGATAGCTTTGAGTCTTCATGCTTTTGGTTGATCATTGAAATGCATTAGTATTGAACTTGTCTGACTTGTTTGGCTCGATTTGATATAATCCTAGTCCATGCATGCTCTTATTTGCCAAAACGTGACAATGGTGATCGTCTTCTACCCATATTCCATGCCTAAGAAATGATCCATTGCATAGGTGTCCCTAGCCTGACTAGATGTAACGCTTCTCTCGTTCCTTATTGAGCTCTACATTAGAGAAGTATTCATTTGGTGACATAAAGCCTAAATTACCATGCTACATGTATATGCACATACGTCCACATCAACTTGAGTGATTGAATGCTCTAATGTCCCCTATATGAAATGTGCATCTTCCTATTCATGAATTTCTTTACATTGTAGTTTGAAAATTGAACTGGACATCACACTCTCACGTCTACTCATCTCAATCTGTGTTATACTTCTTCGGTTTTAGCTCTCAGAGGTGCTTCGGCATGCGCTTCAGTGTTCAGCGCATATCAGTATTACAATGCATCTCGCTTTGCAGCGCATCAGGGTGGAATTCCTTCCTCGTTGGGTTTGCTTAACGATGAAGAAATACTTTTCTCGCAATTAAAGCGCGCCGCTCGAGTGATGTAACGGCTATATTTGCAGTGCAACGGTCAGATTTCTAGCCGTTGGGGCTATGCGCAGGCCTAGCGGGATTCTAGCGTTTTTATTGGACCGTTGGATGGGCAACGGCTCTTTCTTTTGATTGGTCTGTTGAAGCGGCTCCAGAGTTGATGAAAGAGCTATATATATATGAGGTATTTTTCTTCGAATCCTACCTTACCATACTTTATCTTCTACCTATACTCTCTTCCTCTACTCTTTTCTCCATTTTCACTCACAATTGTCACCATGGACAAAGTATTGAGCGCACTCCCAGACCTTGACCCTGAAACCCTTGCCAAAATTCAGTCCATCGTCCAAGCCTCATCCTCCACTCAGCCTGCATCACACCATACCCTGATTTCTCATGAGGTTACATCCCCTTCAACTAAAGCGGCCCCTCAACATCAACCATCTCCTACGTCTCCTGCGCCTAAATCACCATCTCCTCCCATAGATCTTACCGGTAACGATGACCCATCTCCTCCCTCCAAAAGTCCCTCAAAAAGCCCCTCCAAACCCAAATTCTCGCATGACCCTCTGGTCGATTTGGAGTTACTTGCCTCAGATCTGGAGCTCATTGGATATGATCCAGTTTAAGAGCTTGGTCGCCTTCAGGCCGAGACATCCCATCAACGCCGGCTAAGGGTAAAGGTATTCTACGTATTGATACTCCTTCTCGCCCTGGTTCTAAAATCAGGCCTCCAGCGCACTCTCTTCAGTCACCCAAGGAACTATTAGCCGCTATTCCCTCTGACTCTGACGCTGATGAAGAATTCCAGCTTCTGCCCAGAACAAGCACTCAATCTCCTCTTCCGTTTCAATCTCAGAAGCCAGATAGGCAGAGTGATGCGCTTCGCAGGAAAGGTAAAAAGCGCAAGGCCATAGCTCCTCCTCCTACCGTTTCAGAGCACGAGTCCTCAGATGGTTCTAAACACGAGTCTTCTCCCCCTGCACCAAAACCAGTTGGCGCTTCGACAAGATCTAAGCGCACAAAGGTAACTAGCTTAACTTTCCTTTAGTTCCTCAAGGTGTGCAGAAGCGCTCCTTCCTGTTTCCGGAGATTGTGACTCCAGACCTGCTCACCGGCCTCCAAGACTCATCTCAAGTTGCCCGCTTTGCT
The DNA here is from genome assembly GCF_046119375.1 of Phyllobates terribilis. Classification (NCBI taxonomy): domain Eukaryota; kingdom Metazoa; phylum Chordata; class Amphibia; order Anura; family Dendrobatidae; genus Phyllobates; species Phyllobates terribilis. The sequence goes on along the minus strand of NW_027368763.1, from coordinate 26,367 downwards.
ACGTGGCTAAGTTTTCAAGGGTGGGATACGCTAGAAACGGAGCCAGCGCGCTGCAACAACACGATGGTATATCAATTTTATGCAGCTCTGGAGTATCCACCACCCAACCCTGAGTATAGCTCGGTGACCTTCACCTGGAAAGTTAATGCAAAGGAGTGCTTTAGAGTCAAGGATTTGGCAAAGGCAATAGGGTTGACAGAGCAGTCCAGCGGATTTGGTCGGCTGTACAAAAGAATTGGCCAGCTGGTGCGACAGCGCTCAAGAAGACAGTATTTGGCCCCAATGTGCCAAAAGGTGCCCTGACAGTTGATCTCCTCCGTCCTTCCAATCGCTTACTTCACCACTTCATCATCATCAACATCACGCCCCGGGATTATGATCGTGATAAGGTGACCATTGCTGACTGTTGCATCATGGCTGCCGTCATCTCCAATCAGGTAGTCAACACAGCTCAGCTTATGATGAGCCACTTGGTGTTGTGTCGCGCTGCAACTTCTGGACCTCTGCCTTTTTCCCACCTGATCTGCAAAATGCTTCGAGCGGATGGTTTGTATGACACTTCTCTCCCAGACTATGCCTGTTCTACCTTTCTTACCACTGACGCTATAGTTGCCATCTTGTTGCCCAAGACTGAGGAGAAACCCCACTCTAGCTCGCGCTCCGAGCTGAGCCCTCACGCTCGGGTCTCCTCCAGCTCCGCCAATCTATCTGTTATAGTCGCTTCAATGGAAGCGCATCAGGAGCGGGTCGAAAAGCGTCTTGGTGAAATGGTGGAGATTATGTCTCCAATGCTGAAACTAGTCCAGGAGAGGTTTAACGAAGAACGGGGTGGTAGCCCTTGAGATGTTGTGATGGTTGCGCTTTTAAGCGCTTTTGCTGTTTCTCTTTTTTTTTTCCTCTGCTCTGTTTATGTGATTTATGAATTCGCTTGTTAGGTTTCCAGCTCCTCTTGTGGCAGTTTGTACTGAATGATAATTAAGTATGCTTTCGATTTTTATATCTCTGAGAGCCTTACTAACCTGACTTTTCCTTACTTCAGTTGCTTAATGTTCTCTCTTAAGCTTTGTTTGACGTCTTAGCTAGCAAGCGCACTTTACTATCTTTCTTACCGTATGACTTTGCTTTGAATTTTTCGATGATGTCAAAAGGGGAAAAACACAGGTACATTCCTCTTTGATTAAGGGGGAAGTATGAGATAGTGCTTGAATTCAGGGGGAATTGAAAACTGGTATGGTTAAGTACCTTGGTAAGTTACTTTGATCCAATTCCGAATCTGAATACTTGATTAAATTGATATTACTGTCTTCATTTTAGTCACTTAAGAAAGTATTCATGAGCTTACCTGTTTATAGTTTGTCATCATCAAAAAGGGGGAAATTGTTAGTTGAGCTTTAATCGTCTTGTTAAAGCTTAATCTATTTCTCTTTGTTTTGATGATAACAAACTAATATGTTTAATCTCTTAGTGTTTTTAAGCCTTCCAGGTCATTGCCATATTTGTAAGGATGCGCTTAAGTCACTCAGAGATGCGCTTGACTGGTCACAGTCGCGCTTAACACCAAGCGGAGAAAGTAAGTTTCGCAAACGGTGTTTAATAAATCCATTCAAGACCAAGAAGTAAGAGTGATCGAGCTTCGAGGGCGTAGAGACGCGCTTGAATGAAGTTGAAGAAAGTTGATCACGAGGTTCCACTGAAGCTTAGGGTGCGCCAGAGCGCAGAAGAACAAATCTACACGCTTCGAAGGCTGGTAAAGCGGGAGAGTGCAAGTTGCGTGCACAGGAAGGTGCGAGAAGAACTTCACACTCTTTGGGACGCTACTCCATGGATCGCCAGCGTGGCAATAGTTTGTTAGAACTTGAAGCACACGGATTGCTTATGTGGCGTGGATCAACACATGAAGAACAAAACCAATTCACTCCAAGCCGTTGATTAATTCTGGTGAAGTGATCAAGGCACACGGATTGATGAGGTGGCATCGTGCTTAGTCTTTGTTTGTTACACAGTTGAGTTATAGGTTTAGCTTAAGACTTGTTTATAAATAGAGTACTATTTCATTCACTCTAGGGATTGCAAACGTAGAGAATATAGGAAGCTAGAGAGAGCTTAAGAGATATTTCGTTTGTAATCAGAGAGTGTTGAGAGTGCCCTCTTGTTCTTCAGAGCTGAACTCAGAGTATTGTAGAGAGAGTGCTTACGAGTGAGCTTCTTGTGTTGAAGCGAGAGATTGTAATCACTTCTTAATCAATACAAGTGTAGTGGTGAGTTTTATCCCGAGTCAGCTAGTGACTTAGGGTTCTCACCGTTTGGAAATTCTTGTGTGTGCAAATATAGGTGTGCTTTAACAACTTAAAGCGCGCTTTATTGTCTGTCTAACCTCTTCCGCACTTAAGGACTTTAGTAAATTCATTACTAATAGTTCATCATAGGTTAAGCGCAAGCCAAGCATTCAAAGCGCAATTGAATCTTTGTTAAGCGCAACTAAGGCTTAATGAACCTTAGTGACAGAGAACAATAGCTGATCAAAACACATGTTTTCTACTTTGGTAACGTGTTATTTCCAACAAGGTAGACCACTTTTCCAAGACCTTTGTAGTTGATTTGGCTAGAAGAACTTGTGGTTGTAATGTGTGGGACATTACCGGGATCCCTTCTTGTCATGCCATTTGCTGCATTATGAAAAGGAGGGTAAATGTCATTCAGTTCGTTGACCCTTACTACCACAAAGAGACCTATCTAAGGGCTTACAGCCAGTCAATCAACCCAATGCCAGGCCATGAACAGTGGGAGAGAACTAGGTGAAGGTAAGAAAAGAAGGTTTAGAGTGGGAGGGAACCATTGTTCTAAGTGTGGACTGGAGGGACACTACAAGAACAAATGCACAAATCTTCCCAAGCAACCTAAGGTGAGTCCAACTATCAAGAGCAAAGGAGGTAGATCAAGCAAGTCAAGCACTGTCAAGTTTGATACTAAAAAGAGGAAGTACACCAAAAAGGTTATCAATTTCCCTTATTTTTTGCTTAATAATTTGATTCCATTCTGAATTTTCATATTCTTACATTTTCCTGGATTTTGGTTCTAAGGTGAGGACTGAGACACTAGTAGGAGAAGAGCCTGCACACGATCTCTTTGCTGCAGAAGGGGACGTGAATCAAACACAACAATCTGTTATCACACAATCAACCTCTCTTTCGCAGGTGTGTTCTTATTTTGAGTTGAATTAGATTTCATATTGTGCAACCAATTTCTCCTACAAAAAATGGGCCATATTGTGCAGCTCCTCTTACAAAATGTCAAATTCTTGTAGGTTGGATCTAAGGGAGTACCAAGCTCTTCAAATGTCACAGCACAAAGGAAGAAGGCAAGGCATGTATATCCTTTGAGTCAGCCAGTTTCCTCTATTATCACAACAAGAGCACAGCTTCTGGCTGCATCAACTATTGGGAAGAAGAAGAAGAAGATCCCAAGTAGCCAATCCAAATCCCGAAAATAGGGGCAGCTGAATATTGACAAAATGGTGTGCTGGTTTTTGTCGACTCTTCTGTTGAAGATGCTTATTTACATGTGTTTGTAGGACATGGATTTAGCACTTATTTTGATGACCTTTCTGGTGTGCAACTACAATTTTCTAACTTATGTGGACATGAATTTAGCACTTATTTTGAACTTATGTAGGACAGCTTCTGGCTACATCTGTTTTAGCACTTAGTTTGTAGGACAGCTTCTGGCTATAATTTGCTAAACTTATGTTGATTATAGTATTTCCAATCATCTTACTAGTAGTAGGTACAATATCACAAACATCTAAATTTTCACATGTCTTGAACGTCATACACATTATTTAAACGTCAAACTACGGATTTAAACAATATAATACAAGTCACATCTCTTAAACGCCATACACATTATTACTACAAGCCACGCTTCAACGTGTGATTGTCAAACATCTACAATTTCAGTTCAGAAAAGTTCTTCACGATAATTTCATTCTCGGACTCCAGTTGAGCGACTCTCTGCCTAAGTCTGCTGTTTTCATCTTCCAAATAGTCAATTCTAGATTTATCCATCTCCCGTTGTTGTTGCATAAAAAAGACTTGATGACTTAGACTGATGTTTTTCATCTTCAGCGAACGCCAGACTTGAATTGGCGATCTCGAGTTGTAGTTGTAAATTCACTGCTGGTGACGTATCAAAAACTCCTAGTTGTCTTAGCACCGAAGATGCAATAAGCATAGGCCTATTCTGTAACAAATGAAGAACAACCAGTAATCAATTGTAAAACACCATTATAATAGTTCACACCTTTATTCATCAAAGAATTCCATACCCAAACTGCTTCACGTATCCTTTCACGTGCGTCCTCTTCAGAATCCAACGAGTTATTGTCGTAGTATGAGCAAATCTGTCAAAGTACTGTCAAAACTTAGAAAGTGGCCTTCAATGAGTTCAATGAGAGGACCCTTATGCCTAACAATGTCATTGTTTCTCTGGCAGGCATCACAACAACTAAAGCAAATCCTTTAACTAAAAAAAGGAAAACCTACCAGCAGACACCATATGATCTAATCAAACCCAATTTCTTATTACTAAGATCATAAGATCTAACACAATGCTTACACTTCAATATAGGTCCAAATTACCCATTCAAATCAGCACATTCAATCGCATGAACAAATCAGCAATTCTGCCATTCCAATTAAACAAATTCAGCACATTCAATGGCAGAAATAAATCACAACCCTAAAGCCCCAAATTTTATGAATCTATCAAAAAAAATCGCAACCCTAAAGCCCCAAATTCAGCACATTCAGTGCCTAGGATTATCAGCACTTCCAAATCGATAATCAACCCTAAAGCCCCAAATCAAAACTCAACACAAATCGTAACTTCAACCCTAAAGCCCCAAATCAAAAAATCAATAATTCAAAAGGAATATAATCTGAATCGAATTCATGGTTCCAGCTAAACGAATCTATCAAATGAAAAGCACGAATGCAAATTGATGGCCTTACCTGAAAGATGGAGGTCGAGTAGAGATATGGTTCGAAGAGAGAAGCTCAAAAAACGCTCAAAGAAGAGCTCGAAATCAGTCGAAGGGAAAGTAAAGAAAGAATGAAGGCGATCAGTCGAAGATGAGTCGACTTGACGGATTTTTTGGGTTAAATTAGGGGCATTTCAGTCATTTGACGGACTTAACGGATTTTTTTGGATGGAAATGTCGGGGGTGGTTCCTTGCTAACGGATTGGATTTAAGGGGTGGTTCTAAGTAATTTCGTATTTAAGGGGTGGCTCTCGGCAAAGTACCATATTTAAGGGGTGGTTTTCTGTAAAACGCTCTATTTATATTGTTGTTGTTATTTTTAAACCTCTTCTGAAACACTTTTTTAATTTCATTTCTAATGTTCTTGTGCCCTATTATAACCGTTCCTTCTTGCGTTCTGATTTCCCTTATGATTTTTTGATTTCTTCTACCAGACGCGACTTTGTGGAAGTATCCCGAATTAGTAGCAATGAGTTTGATGTGTTTTACTTTCGCCCTTTGATTCCAGTATTTTTTATGAAAAACATGAAGACAATCCTTCTTTTTTATTAATTTATCTTGTAAAGACACGAGCGCTTGATCAGGAGTAACCAGAATCCTATTTTGTAGGTCACATAACTTTCCTTCAATCTCCTCAAGTTGCCTAAAAATATTCCCAAAGGTTATTTTATTCCAGTTTTTTGCTGCAATCTTCACCTGATTTGTTTTTTTAACCAAGTTATTGGTAATAAAAATTTATTATTTAAAATATACAATTTTATCGTTTTGGTCAAGAAACGGGGCCAACCCTGCTATGGTATATTGAAACGAATCAAGTGTTCGTGACAAGGGCTATATTCATAACGGAATTAGGAATAACGAGGAAACTAGGCAATTGGTAAAAACAGTAATGGAGAGATCGAAATCAGCGCATAATAATATTAGCTATTGCAGCCGCCTGCTTCTTCATTTCTCTTGGGAGCCCAAGTGATCAGGATACGACCATTGGACGCGCGAATGGTGTCTTTGCACTGTCGGACAAGGTGAAAATGTGTATGAGCCGCAAGGTCTGTTGTGTAGATTGCTAGCACCAGTTGTTTTGAGTCTGTAGCAGGGACTATGTTACCAATGTGCAAAGTTTCGCTATGCTTGAGACCATTCGAAACTAGGGTTGTACAAATAGACCGAAGGGCCGCAAAACCGAACCTGACCGGACCGAAATGGCCGGACCGAACCGGAATTTCGGTCCGGTCCCCAGTCCTAGTAATTCTGAAATTCCGGTCCGGTCCAATCCCGGATGGACCGAATGGACCGAAATAGTTTAAAATAAACGTGTCTCTAGAATTTTAAAGCAGTACAAGCCAATAACATTTGCCAAATCAAATGCCACGCTACACCTAAAAGGTAAAAAAAAAAGTAAAAAACATTAATTTCTAAGAAGTAAAAACATTAATTAAAAAGTTGTTCTACACTTCTATAGTACTATCAGCCTGATAGCTGTTACCATTTGCCTTCACTTAGCCCGTTTTTGTGGAAATAGGGTTAATTAAGTTCTATAATTCGACACCACTAAGCACACTGACATATACATAAAACATTGAAATTTGTGTGCAATAGTATGAAAGTTATTTACAATCAACAAAAGGAAGCGAGTTAATCTTTTTAGAAATTTCCGGTCCAACCGGTCTTTGGACCGGACCAGACCGATTCATTCATGTTGGCAGCAATGACATGCGCAACAAGGTTATGTCTCTACCTACTAGCAAGCTAATGTGGGAAGCAATTATCAACATGCATGTTGGTAGCAAGGACATGCGCAACAATAGAAAGTTCGAGCTTCAAAGTGAGTTCCATTCCTTTAAGATGGGCGAAAGCGAGACCATTTCGGGTTATCATTCAAGGTTCCAGGTACTTTGTGTTAAAATTTCTTCTTCTGGCTTGAATATTGATGAATGGGAATTGTCTCTTGATTTTATTTACGGTGTTAACTCTAAATTTGACACCTTGAAAAGAATTTATGCTCATGACTAAGGAAACAAAAGGACTTTCAGTTTCCGTTCTTGCTGGTAAGCTTAGAGTGCAGGAAAGAGAAGATCTCAAGGAGTCGCTTGCAGCCAAAGAGAACATAGGTATGGCGTTGAAGCTCTCCCGAGTGATTCAAAATATGGAGAATGACGATGATGAAGACAAGGATGTTGGTATGATGACTAAGCTAGTCAAGAAGTTTTTCACATATAAGGTGGTATCCAAAGAGATCAAACTAATCCACGAGACCTCAAGGATGTTGTGTGCTATAACTGTCAGAGAAGGGACATATGGCTAAGTCATGCATCAGTTCCAAGATGGGTCCTAATACATCCCAAAGTCCACCAAAGAAGGCCTTTGTCACTTTATGGGGAGATTCAGATGACGAACTGGATATCTGTGAGAAAGCACAAGAGTTGTGTTTAATGGCAGCTAAAGAATCCGAATCGGATGACAACATCAAGGTATCTTCTCTTAAGTTTGAATTACTTCCTAAAAATAACCTTGTTGATCTTCTTAAAGAACTAGTAATAGATCATAAAGCTCTCCGAGCTCAAGCGAGAGCACAGCTAGTTGAGTTGAATGGTCTAAGAGAGGAAGCAGTTGATCTTTCCAAACAATTACATGCAAAGATCAGTTTGATTACCAAATCATGTGATCTTTGTAAAGGAAAAGGTTTAGAAAATAATTCTGACTCAAATATGACAAATATGCTTGATGAAACCCTAACCAAGCTAGATGATCTAGCTGAAAATGTTGAAGAAAAGACCGTCCATCAAACTGTCTTTGTGAAAGCCCGACCTGGTTTGGGTTTCAACACTATAGATTCCTCCACCAATTCTAGTCCATCTCAATCTAGTGACCTTTCTGAAAAATTAGTCGCGCTAGATAAAGAGTTTTAATCTTGCACAGCTGAAAATCTCTATCTGAAAAGCAAGATTCAAGTTCTTGAGAAAGTAACAAGCGAGACCAAAATTTGTTTCATGGAGAAAATGCACATAAAATTTATATCAAACAAGCGCAAACTCCTACCACTCAGCCTATCAAAATTAAGCGTAAGGAACCATTTCTTCCAGGAAAAGGAGAATATGGTTATGTAAGATATAACCATTATTGCACTTTTTGTGGAATAAATGGTCATTCTAGGCATGAGTATCAGCGCTTAAGTGCACTTAAGAACAAGCCCTACAAGCCTGTTAAGGCCAACTCTTGAAAGGCCAAGCTTGATCAAGCTAGTCTCGCTGATGACAAGCTTGACTAGAGCAGGTCTCCTAAGATCAAGTTTGTGCGTACTAGGCCTTCAAAAGCCAACAATGCACAAACTAAAGAACTAAAAGGTATGCCTTCTAGAGGTAAACCTTATCAAGTGATTGATCTTAATGATCCTGTATATTATGAGTTTGTTCCTCGAGCTGTGGTGCTGAATGTTATACCTTCCCGCTCAGGAATAGCCAGTGCTAACGGCCCTACGAAGTCAATGCTTTGTTGGATATCCAAAGCTTGATTGTTATCTGGCACGTTGAAATGAAGAGTAGGAGCTATATTGTCCATGATCTATTTTTGCTACTCCCATTTCAAGCTAAGAAAGGGAAATCATCTCCTTCGATGTTAAGAAGAAAGCCAAGATCTAGCACGCTGAAATGTCTATATGCATCTCTTTCACTCCATTCTATTCAGAGATGTCTACCTAGGTGAGCTAAGTATCGCTGAGTCTCAGCAAGACCAATTTGTGGTAAGACAAGCATGTCTATAGCTTCAGCATGACCCAGTATAGCTCAAGCCTTGGAGTTATAAATCGGATCCTAGATATCTCTCTGACCTAATTCATGTACTTTTAGAAGAGTAAATAAGATGATATCTTTTCTAAGGCACTCAACAGGTTACCCTTTCTTCGCCTTAGACTTCAGCTTGGACTTATTCCTCTCAATTAGACCAACTCTTCATGCGATGTAAGCTTCCCTCTACATTGACTATGAATTAGTGTGCTTTATCTACTTTGGAAACTTTAGCTAAGTTGTGCTTCTTGCTTTTTGCTTACATGCATTATCTACTCCAAAAGGCCGACCTAGCTAGACTTTTATATTGCATGCAAACTGAGTACTCTCTTCTACGTCCATTCCATGCTCTTCTTTCTCTCCAAATAAAGAGTGGTAATCGCATTCTAACCATATTACAAGCCCATAGACATGATCCACTCCTATGGTGTTCTAAACCCATCTTTAGTGTAACACTTCCTAATCCTTGTATATCTCCATAATGGAAGTATTCATTTTAGTGATAAAAAGTCAGTTACCCATAATATGCACATACTTGTATATGATCATTATTGAGTGTGAGTGTGTAATGTCTCTTGTTGAAATGTGCATTCTTCTCTCTTTCTTGCGCTTTAATATTCATATTAGCACTATTAAATTGCAACCATCTCAAGCGTGATCTTACAACTACTCATTATGGTAACTAAAGTCGTGGTATGGATTCAGAAAGCACATGGGTTCATGCTTCGAAGTAATTTCAGTGGGATTATAGCCATTGAACCATAAAGCGCTTTATGGAAAGCGTATCTGTGATGGTGATTATGACATGTTCAGTGTATGTAGCCGAGCGAGATCTAGCTGTTGTGATTGCATCATTTATTTTGAGTCATTGAGATATGTTGAGATTCGAGCGAGACCTATGCTATAAATACTGAGTTACAATGGTCTTTCCCTTTACCTTGATTTTATTCTCTCTCATCTCATCTCTCTCCCAGCTCTCTATTATTTTCTTGTACGCATATCTCTCACCATTACCACTTTCCCAAGCTTCACACCATTCCCACCTTCGCCCAAAAAACAATTCTCAAACATGTCTAGCTTCTCAAAACAGATATGACAAGGCAACTCTCCAAGAATTCTTAGCCTTCCAAGTGGAGCAGAATAAAATTTCCAGCGCCTCATCAGCTCCACCAAATCTTGCCCAAACATCGTCATCTACTCCCCAGACCCGAGCCTTAGCTACTACCCCAGCTACACCAGCTATAGAAGGTGCTCTTGTTGAAACCGCGTCTTCAGCACCGCCTAAGCCCCTTGACCCTATTTATGAGGTGGTCGATAAGGTGGTTTCAGATCTGGATCTGGTTCTGATGGATGAGTTGAAAACTCCAGTGAAGACTCTCTCTTCTTCACCATCCCATATCGACCTTACTGGCTGTGACGAGTCCCCCTCTCCACCATATAAGAAAACCGTCTCAGGCTCCGACGAGCATATCCCCAAGCGCTCAACAAATCATCGCCGCCGATGAAGAAGAGGACAAAGAGTTCGACCCACTCTTCTCTCTGTGCAAAGACGAGCTACCAGAGGATTCTCATAGTGCCAAAAGGGGTGTCAAGCGAGCCAGGAAGTTTAAGAGATTGAGGTGAGTGAAGGAGAAGGTAAAGAGGAAGGTCTAGCTATTATAGTTGTTCATGACACAAAGCGCAGAAAAAGAAAGCACCTCATCAAGTAAGTCAACTTATCCCTCTTCTATCCCCCTATACCTTTTGGCATCGCAAAGCGCGAGATTCTAGAGCCACTTCTTGTTTCCTCCGAAACCCTTTGTGCTCTAGAGAAGGAGTTTGAAGTGCAGAAATTCAGGCAGCTGCTCGAGATCCAGGGTTGGCACCGGCTCGAGACAATACCCTCGCATGTCGATCCAAACAAAGTGCGCCTCTTTTACTCCACCCTCATCGTCGTTCCTCAAGCCGGCGAGCATCCATTCAACCTTGTGTACATTGTCTGGAAGGGTAAGAACAAATACTTCTCGCTCAAAGAGTTTGCCAAGTTGGTTGGGCTCGAGGTAGTTGAAGGCTTTGACCAGCTTTACAAGAAGAACTGGCTAATGAATTTGATGTATATCAGGCAAAAGGTATTTGGGAAGAACATGCCTCAGATTTGAAGACCCATTATCTGCCTCTATATAAGCAACTTCTACATGTGTTCATTGTTTGCAATATCAGTCCTCACCATCAAAATCTCGACACGGTCACTATCTCCGATGATTGTATCATGGAGCATGCCTTATCTGGAGATCCCATCAACACAGCCCGGCTTATGTTCAGCCATATGATTCTGAGTCGAGCTAACACCTCCAACTACCTCACATTATAAAGAAATTGATGCTTTCAGTCAGGTCTATCATCCACACAGAGAATTAGTGTTTGACGTTGTTCTGAGTTGTGAGATGGTAGCAACGATGGTCGCTTCTTCGAAAGCGAAAGTGGTAGATGTGGAAGAGCATCCACAAAAGCTGCAGAAGCAGCCCAAGGGGCTTAGCTATGGTAGAGAACTAGAAACTTTATCATAGGCAATCTACAGGGTTGAGAACGCGATCCAAGCACATAGTGAGGTGATGACTGAAAGATAGAAAGTCTCAAATCGCGCTTGGAGAAATTAAGTGAGCTTTCGGAGAAGCTAGTAATCCTTTTGAGTAGCTGGTTATTTGAGTTATTGTTAATTGTGCTTTTATGTTTGTTTTTGTTGCATGTTTGCGAGAACTGATAGGATTCCAGCTATAAAAGGTGTAAGGAATATTTGTAATCAAAGTATGCTTTTTGATGATTAGAGTGCTTTGCTTGCTTTTTGGTTACAATCTTGCTTAACTGGTCCTACTGCTATTTGTGCATGTTTTGTTGAGTTGAGCTTGATTGAGTAGCTTACTTTAGTTCCCTCTATAGAATTAAGTGTGAATTTTTTTGATGATGTCAAAAGGGGGAAGTAAACAGGTATGAACAGGTGCAGGTTGCATATTCCTCCTTTGTCAAAGTTGAGCCGTGAATTAGACCGTCTTGGTCGAAGGGGAAATAAAAGGTAAAGTGTTGAGAGTTGCTGAAGTGTAAGTGTATCACTTATATGCTTAACTGATTATGTTGAATGAGCTCTATATGTAATTGAACTTAACTGAGTTCGTATGCAAATTTTTAGTCATGTATAGATGTTTAGTCTTGTATAGGTTTGTCATCATCAAAAAGGGGGAAATAGTTGGTTAAGGCTAAGTTGAGCATAACCAGCTCTGTTATTTTGATAATGACAAATCTATGTATTTAATAATATTTGTGTCTTTTAATCTTTAAAGGATATACTCGAGGAGTTTTAGGTCCATCTTGAAGACAACAAAGTGTAGCTTAACCATGTAAGGGTCGAGCTTGAGCCTAGCGGGAAAATTGAGTCTCAGAAAGGCTGAAATAAGGTAGCGTGAGTCATGCTGCGCAGCGAGAGAGTCGATCTACAAAATAAGTGAAGTGAAGAAAGTGTTGCTTACCAGAAGTTCACCGTCAAGGCACGTGGAAGGATTCAAGTGGTCGTTGAAGAGCACGATGAAGTTTGGTCATAGAAGGAAGGCCGGTGAAACTAGAGCTAAAGAGAAAAGAGGACAGCTGGAGGATGTTAGAGTTTTATACTTTAGGAAAGTGGATTTCCGGGGGTCGTTGACATGGAGAAACAGAAAAGCACACGGATCATTGACGTGGACAAGTGGATCATCAAGCAAAGAAACACAAGCACAAGGGTCATCGTTGTGAAAGAAAAAGCGCATGGATTGATGTGTTGGCGTGTTTCTTGGAGGTTAAGCTATAGAGGCGTGCTTAATTAGGAGTTAGGTAGACAACTCTATAAATATCTTGTGAACAATGATAATAAAATGTACCTCATACCGAATAGAGCTTACACGTAGAAATCACTAGCTTGAGAGAGTATACACTTGTTTGATCTGAGAAAGGTAGCTTTGTTGAGCTTTGAGAGAAAGTAAGAGAAAACACTAGAGAGCTAGAAGAGAGGTATAGAGTGTTGTTCTAAACTTTGTAAAGGCAAATTGTTAAGCAATAAAGAGGAGTGATGAGTTCATCCCGGAATTGCTAGAAGTCTAGGGTTCTCACCTTGGAAAAATCCTTGCAAGTGCATATTCATTTGATTATTTTAATCTTCCTATTCTACATTTAAGTGCTTAAGCTAGACCATAGCTTAAGCGCTACTTTGAAATTTTTATACACACGATCCAATAGTGGTGTAGTTGATTTGTATTTTCTAACCCATTGTACAATGTATTAGATTACAATAAGAAAGAGTCTTTTATCGATATTGGAGTTATGATATAGGAAAGAGTTTTTTCCCTATGTTTAAGCAGGATTTAGATGAGTCTATTATTAATAATATAATTAAGAGTTTGAATCTCCTAAAACTTACCAATATATTTGTTAAGTGGATAATTAAATGAATTACATGTCAGATAAAGTTTGGTCATTTCTACGTCGTAATAATTGATCTCTATTGGAATTGAATTGGAATATATTTGAAATTAAAATACAGGGTGTTCTTCTCTCACTAAGAATATATCCATCATTGTAAACCTCTATATATGTTATACACAAATGTCTATTTGTATTGTTGCACAATGAAATTGAAATTTATCACCTTTAAAAGCAGTAGAAGCATAGGAAATAGTAATCTATTCAATAAAAGAATGCAAATTTAAGAGCAAGTAAAGGATTAGCAGAAGATCAAGGTTATTACCTAAGCTGCTGAATCGAGCTCTTGAATTAACCATCTGAATTAGCCATTGAGAAACCATTTTAGAGGTATGTATAGATTGAATTATCCATTGGGTGAGGAAGTCGTTAAGTTCTTCATCGCCAGATTAAATGCGGGAGAACTTGAGAAGAGGTATGTATAGATTAAATTTGGGTAGTGTCTAGCAAGGTATGAATGGATATGTATGGACAATAGTAGGATCGTCTCTTCAACCGAGGGGACAAATGGAATCTCTATAATCTTCCTTGGTTAGTACACCTTTGGATTATCAACTACCCAATCGTCCTTCTCCATGCCATAATCATGTGCAGGTAAAGTAGTAAGCAAAGGAAAAGAAGGGTTAGAAAGCTTGTCATTGATTGGTAGAGGGAGGACGTCTTGGATTGCTTCATCTGGACTCTCTTTGATCGCTGGATCATGGACATCTTGGATCACTGGAGTGTGGACGGCTTCTAACACTGGGGCTGGAGCATCCTTTATGACCTCATTTCTAGGCAAAACTACATGTGGACTCGGCTCAAGTGGTGGCGGCTTTACTTTTGGTATACTCCAGATGGTTTCTTTGGCAGTTATGGCTTTTAGAGTGACATGTGTGGTGACTAAATCGTCCTTCATGGATTGTATAGTTTTTAGATCGTATCGTACTGGGGCTGGAGGGCTGGCTTGCGTAACACTTGGAGTTGTAGTAACCTCATTTGCTTGATGTTGGGGAAGGAATTTGGCTCTCATCAATACTTCAGATAATCCCACATGAACACTGGTTCGATCTGCTTTCTGGCTTGATCGCTCACAATAGAATCCCATCAATACTTTGCATACCCTCTAAATGAAATAACAGCCATTTGTATCTTCTCATAGTTGAAAAAGTTGTGATAACTCCATAACCTCTCAACTCTCCTCTCCCAATCAAGGTACTCTTTTGGATCAGTGCTTTTGTCAAAGAAAGCCATCTTTACTTTGCGTCGACCATTGCTACCGTGCTCGGTTTCCCTCTTTCTTTGTGTGGTGCCATGTATTATGGAGGTTGTCATCAATCATCTTTGTGAGGCGGTGCTCGTTCCTCCGTTTTGTTGGCCACTATCATGATGAAAGAGAACTAAACTTTGAAAAATGTTAATATTTCACGGTGTTTACCTCAACGATAGCACAACCTTAACAGCGTCTAAGAAACCCTTAATAAGTAAATAATTCAAAGCAGTGCAGCAAAATATCACACTAGGAAGGATAAATCTAGCAACAAAGATACGCGTTCAAAAAGACTCAAACAGAGGCAACAACATTAAGCAACTCAATAACAAAAATGACAGTGTTATAGCTGCAAGAATGAGATGCAACTAATAATGGGAAAATTATTGTGTTCCGAACTCAGGATTAATCAATTGAAAATCAATTTAAATGTACCTTGATTGTCGATCAATAAGGAGCGTTGGATGTTGAGTGACTAGGACGTCGAGACTAAGGTATAGGATAAAGATAGACCAATTCTCCAAGTGTCTTTCTTTATTATTATTATATTTTATTTCTTTCTTTCTTTTATCTCTTTTTTTGGCAATTTAATTTTTCCTAGGAGATTGTTTGAAGATTAGTTACAATAAAAGAACAAAATATTGAAAATAATCATCTAGAACAACCAGCTTGACTTTCGTCTTTTTATTTAATAAACTTAACAATAGAAAATCTTGAACTTTCCTTTTCAAACTTGATTCTTCAAAAAACTTTCCTTCTTTGGTGTGGAAGCTTTGTACGTTCTTGACTATGGAGGTTTTTGGCTGAAATTTTGTGGCACTGGTTATGGCTTTCTGGCGACCAGTCACATCAACAACCTAGCAAGAATGAGTCTTTCAACAAACAAGATAGTCTTCACCAATAAATCAATCAATATAAACTCAATTGCAAAAATTACAATCGACAATTAGAAACATGACGATAACTAAAAATTCAACTCAAACACCGAAAAGTAAGAGAAGATATGCAAATATTGAATCTTTTGATTGTCGAAGGCAATTCGAAGCCAACTAAGCTATGATACCAATTGATACGGGGATTAGTCCGAACAAAACGGATCTAGGATACGAGTCTTAGAAAACCAAGAATTTGGATTAGTAACCATGGAGTCGGACTCAAACCAACAAAAATGACGAGAAGAACCCCCCAATTGAATAATCGCTTTAGACCCATGCCGCACGACTTATCAACCCGGATCTTCTTAAGATGGAAAATGCTGGATGGTTTGGACTTGGACCGATAGGAACGACGACAAGAACCCTCCAATTGAATAGGCGCTTTAGACGTATGTCACACGACTTACCAACCTTCGTCTTTTATAACTCTACAGAACCTATAATTGTTAAAGAACTAGGAGCACAGAGAGTTTTCCTTGGCTAGCTGAATTCACCAATACTATGTAGAACTATCATAGATGACACAACTAGTGCTAATACTCTCGCGAGATGACAAATAACCACATCTGAATTCATTTTTTCAAAGAAAGAGTACCTGTATTAATAATCAATCGATGACTTATATATGGCTTTATTTTCTAACCAATAAAAATAATAAACTGATTTATTTAAACTAGGCTAATCTACCTATATAATACTAAAGGAACAGACATAAACAACCTAAAATTCGTCCTCGCCACGTGTCGCTCTCACAGTTAAAGTTGAGAAAATTATCAGATGTCATTCATACAGACAACATACAAACAGGTGGGACCCATTTAATGTATAATATTTTATTACGAGATTATAGAGCCATTATTTCATTGCTAAACGAGAAAATAACCTAAATGCAATCAGACCTAAATCAGAAAAATAAACCAATTATAAAGAGCTGCTACCTACACCTTTTAAAAACTGTCAAAATTTATCAATAATCTGCCCCAAGAAATAAACGACTAAACCAAATAAATCAAGCAAAACATATAAAATTGCCTTATTACAATTTCCTGAACTCAAATAAACTCCACAATCTACCAACGAAAATAAAAGAAAAACCAATACATCAGGCCAATATCTTTAATTGTCCATTTCATACATGTCTTCAATCATAGAATCTGCACAAATAAAATTAATACAATGTTAGAATATGGCAGTTTCTTTGTTTTGAATATACCTTCACCAATTTCGGTATGTGAATCAGCCCATATTACAATTCAATCATAATATTTCACTATCAAAAGGAAACCTTAAAATCAAGACTTAAACTATATAAATAAAGTCTATCCCCAATGAAGCTCTGCAGAACCACAATTCCAGTATAAGAAGACGTAAAGAATCTGCCATTACCGACAGCGTACACTGTTTTGCTGACCACTGAAGAACCGTCGATTACACAAGATTTTGATAAATTGGAACTAGAAGAAGAGGCAATACATCATTTATTTTCTTTTTGTTCAATATTTTACAGAAGTATTTTAATTAGGTATATTATAATTAAGTTTTGCAAATGCAGAATTCCAAATCAAGCATTGAAGGTTCAAAGGATTCGTCATCTATTACCCCTAATAAACGAGATCATATTCTTATAGAATTGGATGATGAGTTTGATATTACAAAAGACAAATTTTCAACAACAAAGAAGAAAAGCAAGGAAGGAGATTATCTTATTGAAACTTAGAATGTTTATTTAGTTATGACTTTGAGTTTGCTTTAAGTTTTTTTTACCTCAACTTATTGGATTTTGCATGAACTTTAAGGATATTCATATTGTTTTGGATTGTTCTGTTGGTTTATTTATGAATTTGAGTTTGATTTTAAGTTTGATTATTTTAATTTTATTTTAAGTTTGATTATTTATATCTAATTTAGAGAATGACAATCACTAAATGTGATTATGAAATTTACAACTTATATGTCTGAATTGTACATAATCAAGGCTTTATACACTTTCTAAAAACTTAATGTATAATAAGGATATAATTGGCCCAACTCCACAGAATCAGCCTTTATTCACTTTCAAAATACTTTATAGGAAGAAAGAAAAAATTGGTCCAATTGAGTTTTTCAGCCCAATGTCAATGGCGGTTTTAATTTTATTTTAAGTTTGATTATTTATATCTAATTTAGAGAATGATAATCATTAAATGTGATTATGAAATTTACAACTTATATGTCTGAATTGTTCAGAATCAGGCCTTTATACACTTTCTAAAAACTTAATGTATAATAAGGATATAATCGGCCCAACTGCACAGAATCAGCCTTTATTCACTTTCAAAATACTTTATAGGGAGAAAGAAAAAATTGGTCCAACTGGATTTTTCAGCCCAATGTCAATGGCGGTTTTTAAACATTGTATTTTTTTGATTTTTGGGTCGTTTCTTTCTTTCATTAACTATAAACTGTTTTTAAATGGAATCGGCCCATATGTTATTTGGACACACGAGATATATTTAAAACAAATTTGTACAGAAAAAGGATGAATTCGGCCCAATTATACATAATCGGCCCATTATACACTTTCCAAATGTTTTATACTGAACAAGGATATAATTTGGCCCAGCTGCACTTCTTATACTAATTGTTGTATATAAAATATACTTTCCAAAAACTCTATTATATAAGCCACTTTAATTATTTAGAATAATACTAAATACAATATCGTGAGATTTTTATTACCATATACTTTCCAATTACTTTCTAAATACTTTATTATAGTTGTATATAAAAATCGTTGACTATACATTTAACCAAAAATACGGATGTTGCCATAATTAGTTTACGATAATAAGGAAACAAAAAATTGTCCATAATTCGCATGGTGGCATATATGGCGGTTTTTTATATTTAAACCGTATAAAATATTATCCATAATATTTTTTACTTTCCCAAATACCAAAAGTACTGAATATATCCTGATTTACCTAAATAATTTAACAATGTATTATAAATAACGTATAATTAACAATAGCTTTGTATTCAATCATCTTCCAACACAAAGAGATTTAGAATGGAGGGCCCTATTGTTCACAACATATCGAGCTTGGAGTTTATTCACGTTGACGATTGGGATGGTGAGAGTCATTTGTTTCAATTCCCAACATTAGTTGATCGATTTAACGTGAATGAAGTCCAAAAGATAAAATCAATTCCCAACATTTTTTTCATCTCCCTGGAGAACAGAGTGTATATTTTGGTGATGACGCAGAAATTGAAGATGTCATTAACAATGAAGGTTTAGAGAGGAGCATGTTTTTGGAGTGGATGAAGTCCAACAGAACAGAGCCAAAGGCAAGAGGCTTGACATATTCAGAATTTCCGAATAAATTTGTTTGGGTTGCTAAATAAAAAATTTGGAAAGAAAGAAAGCATGGAATGTCTATTGGTAGGATTTATCCAGTAGATCTAGGTGCAGGGGAGAAGTATTATTTGAGCATCTTGCTCAATCACATAAAATGTCCGACTTCGTTTGAAGAGTTGCGTACTATAGAAGGTATTGTGTATCCTACCTTTAAAGAGGCTTGCTATACGCTTGGATTGTTAGATGAGGCCATAGAGTATATTGATGGGATTAAAGAAGCCAAATTTTGGGGTTCAGCCTACTATCTCAGGTCTTTGTTCGTCTTTCTGTTGTGTATAGACAGCATGGCTCAACCATTACATGTTTGGGAACAAACTTGGAAGTATCTTGCAGACGATATCTTGCAGAAGCGAAAGAAGATTCTCCGTATTCCTGGTATTTTCATTTAGTTTGTTGATATGTTACATTTATGATGATATCTTTTTCTATTTAGTTAGACAAAATGATCTTATTCAATTCTTTGGGGCATGTGTAGATTTGATTTTGTCGGACGAGCAGTTATAAAATCTAGCTCTTGTAGAGGTTGAGAAATTATTGCACCGAGAGGGTCGTAGTTTGACGCACTTTAACACCATGCCTACAGTTGATCATATATTAGTATCTGAGGGTGGCAACAGATTAATACAGGAGGAGCTCCGTTACAACAGACATACTTTAGCAGTTGAGCACGAGAGGTTGATCTCTTGCTTTACAGATGACCAGAAAGGGGTGTATGATGATATCATGGGAGCCGTTTCAGGTGACTCTGGAGGTGTCTTCTTCTTATACGGATATGGAGGCCCTGGCAAGACCTACATATGGAGATCAGTTTCAGCGGCTAATAGATCAAAAGGTGAAATTGTTCTTAATGTTGCTTCTAGCGGTAATGCAATGTTGCTTCCTGGTGGTCGAGCTGCTCATTCGCGATTCAAAATTCCGTTACAAATAGACGAGGCTTCCACTTGCAGTTTTAACAAGGGTTCTGACTTGGCCCACTTGATTTGTGCTGCAAAACTTATTATATGGGATGAGGCGCCTTTGACGAGAAAATATTTTTTCGAAGTGCTTGATAAGACCTTGAGAGATATAATGAGCGATCAGAATTCAAACGATGCTGGTCAACCATTTGGAGGTAAGGTTGTTATATTTGGAGGAGAATTTAGACAAATTCTTCCGGTTATTCCAAAGGGTAGCAGGCATGATATAGTGTATGAAACTATTAATTCATCCTACTTATGGAAGCATTGCAAAGTACTGACATTGACGAAAAACATGAAGGAAATACTGTTAACAAAAGAGAAGAAGTGAAAGAGTTTTCTGATTGGATATTGAGCATCGAAAATGGAGATATTGGAGAAGACATTGACGGAGAGGCCACTATCGACACCCCCCGATGATTTGTTGGTACACAACTTCCATCTTGATCCTATTGAGGCAATTGTTGAAACAGTTTATCCTTCTCTTTCTAATGTTCACCAGTCTTCCAACTATTTTGAAGAGCGCGCAATTCTTGCACCTACACACGAAGATGTAGAACAGATTAATCACTCTGTGTTGTCTTTGCTTCCGAGAGAAGAAATTGAGTACTTGAGTTCTGATAGCCTATGCAAATCAGATTTTCATCCAGATGCTGATACAGAAATATACACACCAGACTATTTAAACACATTAAGAGTTTCTGGAATTCCACATCACCAGTTGAAAGTAAAGATTGGCGCCCCTATTATGCTGCTTAGAAACATTGATCAATCAGCAGGGTTGGTCAATGGAACAAGGTTAATTATAACTGATCTTGGTAAGCATGTTATAAAAGGCCGCATTATATCAGGTAACAACATTGGTCATTCGGTCTTGATCCTCCGGATGTCGTTGACTCCTACTGATTCTGGACTCCCTTTCAAGTTCACGCGCAGACAATTCCCAGTTAGTGTTTGTTTTGCCATGACAATCAACAAGAGTCAGGGACAGTCTCTTGCAGGTATTGGTATCTATCTTCCACGAGTTGTTTTCACTCATGGCCAACTTTACGTTGCATGTTCGAGGATAACAAGCAAGAAGGGTTTGAAGATATTAGTATGCGATAAAGAAGGAAGACGGTTGAACACTACAACCAACGTTGTTTTTAAAGAAGTGTTTAACAATGTTTAGATTATATTTGTATTACAATTAAGTACGTTTATATGTTGCATCTTCAATAGTTTATTTCTCATATATATTTTTAGTTGTCTTCATATAATACAATTAATATTAAACAATAAGTTTTTTCAAGCCCGTGCATAGCACGGATCTTACACTAATACTATAATAATAAAACTAGTATAATCTATCTATAGGCTGCGTGAACAACTAATGCAACAATCAATATTTTGGCAAAAGATCATTCAACCTAATCTAGTGCTAATCCACGTAAGTAGTGTATAACTAATTAAAAATAAGAAAACTAATGGGCCATATGATTTTAACAATACCGGAACCCTAAGTTTATTACTAACTAACTATCTTAAATAATGGACATTTCTAATCCTAATACGCAAAACATGTCATATTAAACTAATTAATAAAACTCCGTTCCGTATCATACTAAGTTCAGTAACGTCATAATAAGTGCGAGAGATATCGAAAGATTATAATAATAAAATTAATTATGGTATTTGTGAATACATCTCATTAAATATTAAAAAATATTTAAGGGTATAAGAGGTAATTCACATTAGAAGAACGGTTATTTGACTATATTAGATATGTGGGAGGGTATAATAGGTAAAACAAGTGTTAAATGAGAGAGTATAACCGGTAAAACATGTGCTAATTTGAGTTCATAGAAGAGCATAAGTGGAAAACATAGTTTGACTTTTAAGTAATACATGTAACACTAACTTAACTTTATAGTATTATATTAGATTAGATTAGACTAGGCTTTCTCTAAGCTCGTTCTTCACACGGGCCATTAGAACTATTTATAATATTATATAATTTATGAAAACTGTCCTCGATAGGTTCGCATTCAATCATTAATCTTATTTCAA
The DNA here is from genome assembly GCF_046119375.1 of Phyllobates terribilis. Classification (NCBI taxonomy): domain Eukaryota; kingdom Metazoa; phylum Chordata; class Amphibia; order Anura; family Dendrobatidae; genus Phyllobates; species Phyllobates terribilis. The sequence goes on along the minus strand of NW_027368763.1, from coordinate 4,479 downwards.
TAAGAACAGTTGCACAATCCATTTTAATACACGAGATAAAATATCATATATATCTTGAACTGGTTCAAAAACAAAATACAAATAGTACGGTTCTTAACTTGAATGGAAATGGATCGATAATGGAGTAATAAGGGTTATTAAATTGGGCGTGAGGTTGTAATGGGTTAATACTTATGAATTTTCAATTTCTTTTGGATGAATCTTTAAACTCACATTTAGTGTTTTGTACACATCCTAGGATCTTCAAGATCGTGTTACGCACATCAATTTTTTTTTATTTTTTACGTTTTTGCATGTTTCATGTTGCGTATATATTATTTATGTTTTGTTTTTTGATTCTCCATTTTTTATTACCTTAATGTACTATGGTACTATTTTTTGTAGTTTTTTTTCTCTTTTCTATTTCATTTATCCTGTTTGGTCACCATGGAACCCTTTTTGTGTGTTTTGTACTTCATCTATTATTTCATAAGAATTTAATCCCATAATTAAATAATAAATTTGTTGGTAAGACTTTCTTATTTTTCTGAGTGACATTTCTTTGTTTAATTTTCCCAAACTCACACTTTTTTTCTTCCCTTAAATACTATGTGCCTCAACCTTTTATTTTCTTTTAATTTTTTTATTGTATGTTCATTTGAATTTTTCTTGTTTTTTTAATGTTTGTCTTTTTTGTAGCAAATGTTTTTTATCGTTTATCTTCTCTACTCTTTTTAATTCCCTTGATACTACCAAGTACTACCCTTCTTTCCTTTGTTATATCTTCTTATTTATTTGAGAAATTTGCTATAAAACACCCCTTATATGGGTGAATTTGACCTTAAACACCCCTTATATCACTATTTATGAAGCCCCACCCCTTATGTTGGTTCCGTCAGCAAATCCCCACCCCTGCCTTGTTTCCGTTAGAAATCTCGTCCAAGTACGTGAAATTACAATTTTGCCCTTGAAAAATTTTAAAAAATTACAATTTCCTTGCTGCCCTTCGTCTTCATGTTCTTCGACTTCCTCTTTGGAGGCAAATTGCTGGTGTTTATTCCTCCATTAACGAGGAACTCCAACCTCAATCCCAAAAACCGAAACCGCTCAAATCTCCATCAAATAGAGCAATTGGCAGATCGATTTCAACCTATTCGATCTGAATTTCTCAGATATACCATCAATACTGAACGAATCGACGATTCGAAGGTTAGGGCAAATCTCAGATCCGATGTTAAGGGAACAATTGAGCAAAATTAGGGCAATGAGCGACAGAGCTTGGATGGGAGTTACGAATTTGCAAAATTAGGGCAATCGACGATTGAGCGATAGAGCACTTCGTCTGGGCAATCGACGATTCGAAGTTAAGGGAACAATTGAGCGACAGAGCAAAATTAGGGCAATCGACGATTCGGTGGTTGAATTTGCAATGTTTAGCAGTGGAAGTTCATTCGGTGGTTGAATTTGCAATGAGCGACAGAGGCGAACAAGAAGCTCATCTGCTCCCTTGTCTGCAAGCAGGACCTACTCGACTCGCTCCATCAACAAAAGCTCCAGCTGGAGGCCGACCTCGACTCGCTCATCACCAGGCTTGACTCGCTCGACAAGGAGAACGCCTTCCTCAAGTGCGAGTGTTGCGCCCTCGAGAGACAACTTCTCCTTCAACAACACAATAGCAAGTCCAATCGCAACATTGATGTGTTGCTCGACTGGCTCTGTCATCTCGAACAACAGAATAAGTGTTTCAAGGAGATTATAAAAGCTACAGAGGATTAATTAAACAAATTCTTTTCGGTGGTTGAACTTGTTCAATTTTGCAATGTGTATGATGTGTATGAATTTGTTCTTGCTGTGTATAAATTTGTTCTTGCTGTGTAATTTGAAAAGATTTAAATAATATTAATGGAGGGGTAAGAATGGAGGGTTATTTACGGAATTTCAATACAAAATTGTAATTTCACGTATTCCGACGGAATTTCTAACGGAAACAAGGCAGGGGTGGGGATTTGTTGACGGAACCAATATAAGGGGTGGGGCTTTAGAAATAGTGATATAAGGGGTGTTTCTGGTCAAATTCACCCATATAAGGGGTGTTTTTTAGCAATCTATTTATTTTATTTTCATTTTTTTGGTCCGTACACCTTAATTTGTTCAATGTCATTTGGCATTGTCATCACGGAAGAAAGATATATGATGGTTTAATGAATACAACCGGTTACAAAAAGATCAAGAGCCACATTTAGTATTATTTTGGAATCTTAATCTGGAATCTTAAACCTCACATTTACTTTTTTATGCCACCCTCAATTATTATATATACTAAAATCTTGTTGCTTGTGATGGGCAGGGGCCTTATGTATGTCAATGCTTTACCTTATGTGATGACGTTGATTTATATTTCATGTAGGTCTGATTCTAATTTATTTCATACAATATTTTTCTTAGATTGATTATTAGTCATTTTTTTTATTATGATTATTAGTGTTTTTTAGATTGATTAGTAGTCATTGATAGATTGCACCAGAATAAATGCGGTCTTGTATAGTCATATTATTATTTATTTATATTCTTTTACTTTGAGATCTTGTGTAGCCATATTATTATTTGTTTTTATTCATTTGCTTTTTTATTGTGATTATTAGTGTTTTGTTATATTAATTATTAGTCATTAATAGGGCATTTAGTGTTTTTTAGAACGCCTAAATGTTAAAATTACTAGTCCTTTTCGCCCGTTCTATGCACGGGTTGATGACCATTATTTCCCCTCATTTTGTTTCAATTATGTGTTGTTGTTTTTTCTAATCGTTTTTTTATTGACCACTTCTTATGTCCCTTATTTTTCGGTGTTCGATTTACGTACTCTTCTAATTGGTATGTATAGTTTTTTTTTTTTTTTTTTTTTGGGGGGGGGGGGAGGGGGGGTTGGTGCGTTTCACTTGTTTAATTTTTTGAGTCTTCCATTACAAAATCCTTTGTAGGTGAGCATGTACTGTAACGAAATTAAAGCACATGTTTATTTATTTATTTATTGGAGTCTTCCATTAAAAAATCCTTTGTCAGTGAGACTCTGCTTTAAAAGAAAATAAATTATGTAGTACTATCTAGTGATAGGTAGCCGAAAGTAAATTATGTAATGCTATATAGTGATAGGTAACCAACTCTTTCTTCTTCTTTTTCCCCTTATTTTATGTCGTTCTTGTGTTTTTGTCCTTGCATTGCACTTTCTTCATTTCGTTTGTTTCCCTTTTTTCTCTGCCGCCTCCGTTAATGAATGTTTGTTTTTTGTAACTTAATGTACATTTTTTTAAGTTTGAAGATATTATTTTCGTATTTTTTCTTTTCATAAACAAAGAACTATGTCATGCTTGTATTCATTGAGACCTAAATGTTGAGCATACATTTCCCACATATTGTTCTTTTATAACACTCTTCACCTTTAACTCTCATAATTTCCATAATTGTAATATGAATGTTAATTTATCGCAAATGCGTATGTTGTCCCTATTAAGTTCAAGTACTCTTCTAGTATGTTGTCCTCTTCGTCCTTCTCTTGCACAAATGACATGGTGTCGTTTGACACTACCAGTTGACGGTACCTGAACTGTATGGCAACGTAGTAATTTAGGGCTGGTTTGCACTACATGCAAACATATGGTGATCAAGTTCTATCAAGTTTATTAGGAAGCCAAAAAAAAGGGCAAAGAACCTCAAGTTTTGAAATTCAGAATGCTTCTCACAAGACTCACACCATAATTGCGTCCCAACTGGGGTGAAACCTTTCTTGCAACCCATTTTTGAGCATGAGTTGTAATGCCAGGCACTCTGAGGGTGGACACCCATAATAATGACACATCATCTTAGTGTGACGTATTTTTGTACAGGTGGGCAGCAATGTTTTATGTGTTAACATTGTGCAACAAATCCGTAAATAAATCTATGGATTACCTCATTGTTCACGTTGTGCTACACACTCCCTAACTCTAGTAGTTGGAGGAGGGTTCCATGCTTTTCCTAAGGTGGTACAGCTCCATCTCTAAAGGCACCAATAAACGTCAATTGTAGAGCTGCATAGGAAAGAACGTACAATGGTAAAATAAGGACTTACTATAGAAGTTGGTTCAAGTTCTTAATCTCAAGTATGTAGAGACTATCATATATTACGGTGCTAGATATGTTGGAGAGGTGTATACTTCCTACATAAAATGCATAGAACATTAGATGCATCGACAAAAGGAACAAACATTTGAATGTTTGTAAGACATGGTAACATTGTTAACATCACCTATGTATTCTCTGACGTTCATAGTTGACATTAGTATAACAAATAGCGCAGTAGGATCATCAAGCCTACTCGTGAGATCATTGGTGAGTGAACCCCAGACAATCATCTTAATGTTGGATCCCCTGGAAATGCAGAAGTGCTAGATTTCAAACAATATGATAATTGATAAATTACGGTGGAAGGCCAATGAGCAACCCAAAACCTTTCATTCATGAGGT
>NW_027368762.1:0-47461 GCF_046119375.1 Phyllobates terribilis | reverse complement strand
ATAAACATTGTACTACAAAAATTCTACTAAAATTTGAAGTTTAAAAATAAAATCTGCAAGCATTACTTCAAAGCAATAATTTTTCTTCGAATATCAAGTCATGTACACTAAACTAAATTTAAAAATCAAGATTCGGGACATTTATGGATGAGACTTAATCTTATAGACACTCGCAGTTAAGGTTTTTTTAACTGTTGCGCACACATGACTAAAATCCTATGATTTTTATCTAGTACTGTATGAGAGATGCACATATAGAGTGATTTTAATCATGTAAAAGATAAAAAAGGGGAATAATTGGGCTTTCAAATAGGCATTAGTGTCTCATCATAGTTCAACGCTAGGATCGTACATGGATCGTAAAATCGTAAGATCTTATTGGTATTATGAGATCCAATAAGACCCACAGTAAGATTTTAACATGAATAGATTCTAATGATAGATCCGGATAAAAGATCAAAGTAGGATCGTAAAATCGTAAGATTTTAAGATCCGGATCTAGATTTTAATAACCATGATATCAAAATTGCTTAATCCAGATTCATTAAACTCCCCTAGATGATAAATACTATATCAACAACAATGATCTATCCTCATGTCTATAATTTACATGCATAACACAACCACCGGTTAAAATAAATAAAAAAAGTTACTTGTAAACTAAGGTGCCACAATGCCAAGTGTGAGCTTCCTGAACATTAAGGAGTCAATGATTGCAGGTCTATAGTGCTCCAAAATTGGCTCCACAGAGCTTCTGATCAGCTCTGATGCTGCCTATGCAAAAGATTGTGAAAAGGTTAAGGTAAGAATGATTTCACAGCACTGATAACATAACAACATCATCCAATAATTAATAATTGTTTATGGAGAATTGGCAGTTTATAACCTTATCCACATATGGCCAAACCTTGTTCAATTGTGAATTGAGCCAATCCAACTGCATTCAAACAACACAATAAAAATGTCAATTACAATGAAAACAAGCGCTTCATAGAGTGAAGGGAAGTTAAAAGTAACTCAACTTCTGTCTCTCTTGAAAAACAACCCATGGGGGATAAATCTCAGATGTAAATATCTTCTTTGAATCTTCTACTGTCATCCAGGCAAATACTTGTATTATGGCCGCCTAATTTTATAATTCCACAATAAAAATTATCACAATTCACAAGAATCACTATATATATACTAAAATGCTTTCGTCAACAGTCTAAGCTACATAACCTACTTCCTCATAAAATATACAATTCAACACAGCGACTACACACAATTGATAACGAGAACAAGCCACTGACCAAGATTGACCCCAAGATAGTTTCAACAGATAATTACACAAATAAGATTGAAACAGTCAATTAATCACATGGAAATCCAAAATTCAGTATAAAAATGCGCAAAAGAAGAATGAGTAGAAACTGTGAAGTGAGTACCATCTCTGAACGGCGCTTTGTGCAGATATGTGAGTGATGAGAAAAAGCCATCATTATCCAAAACCAGAAGCAATTCCGATGTCCATATCGAAAATAAAACCCATCGATCTTCACTCTTCAGAGAATGTTGAGTTATGATTTAGCTCTGAATCCGGTAGATAGCAGAAAGCGGTGGAAGGTGACTGTGAGCAATTATAAGGTACAGGAATGGAACAGAGTAAGGTGTCCTAATTTCATATATATCTCATTTCTCATTAAATTTTGTTTGCATACAGTTACATAAATGCATATAATTTTAAGCAGTATTCACCTTCTTGGAAACATTTCTGAAACTTGCTTTGCTGATAAGAGAAAAGGAGAAAATGAACACATCTGCACCACGATAACTCAGTGGTCTTAATCTGTTGTAAACCTCTTGTCCTATTAAGCATTAAAACACCACAAACAAAAATCAATTACACTAGTCTACCCAATTTAAAAAAGGTGAACAAAGATAAAGATCCATTACCTGTAGTGTTCCATAAACCAAGATGAACCGTAGCTCTGTTGACAACCACATTTGCGCTGAAATTATCGAATACACTAGGGACATAATCTTGTTCCGATGAACAGAGAAACCTCCTTAGGCTTGGGAAGTGGATAATGTATGACTTAACTCTCTCCATCTCATCATGAACTCACAATGTACTTTTTCCAAAACAGGCAAACAAACCACTAAAATCATAAAATGGACATATTATCCTTAAAATAGTCAATATAATGAATAGATTGACTATTATAGAACTGCCCGGTGATGAATTACAATTCCCTAAATCCGGTTAATCATTTATTTATAGTAAAAAATCAAGATGTCAATTTTCCCAGTTAAAATCAAACCAGAAACAAAATGCAACATAAGTAGTGAGCAAAAAAATGTCAAAAACAGTGAAGATAGAGGAGGAGGAGAAGGACCGTACAGAAAGTGTTGCTTGTGTACGAAATTAGCAAGCAAGTCTTTCCAACGGAACCATCATCAATAGTCGCACATTTAATGAACCTCCACGCACTTATCTCACCAGAGAACCTGGCCAAATTATGCTTATTCTCTTCTATCCGTCGGTGAATCACTATCAGGAAAGAAGAAAACATCACAAACTGAAACCCTAGGAGAAGAGAAACCAAAAGCCCTAAATGATATGAGAATATGGAATAAAAACAATGACGAAGGGCGGCACCGATAGCTAGAGTCCTTATAAAGAGTAAACGGTGACAGTAAAGTGAAACGAGAGAGAAGGGTTTACCTGGGAAGGAGAAATCCGTTGAAGCATCCGAAGGAAGAATAATGGAGTTTTGTTGATTTAAGAGGAGAGAGAATCGGGTAGGACTAGTAATTGCAGACGTGCTCTATACATTCATTATTTGTTCTTAAGAAACTCAATCTTCTTCTCAATCAACGACCTGGCGAGAATTAGCTACAACACAGTAAGAATTAGAATCCAAGATGGCCGAAACTAGTCTAGGGTTCCGCGGGAAAGATAGAAAAATATACTCTCCTTAAGCGGGTCGAAGTACAGAAGCAGATCTTCTTCGAATTTCAAGATATCTGAGGTCGCCGAGGAACGAATGACGACCCACCGAGATCCTCTGTTGGTGATTGGAGAAGGCTGCGTTCGGGATGCCTATTGAATTGAGTTCTTCAATCAGCGTGATTGAACTTGCTTCAATCAGTTGATACAAATGCGTTCGGTACAGAGGTATGTTCAATTGATTGAAGGTAGTTGATTTCAGCTTATTTTCAATCAGTTTCAATCCCAAATCTTCAACTGATATTTGTGGGTTTATCCGACTTCAATTGGCGTGGTTGAAGTCCTCTGTCGAAGTTGCCCTTCATTCCTCGATTTGGTATCGTTCCGTCCACCGAACCTCATCGTCCCTCAAGGTTCATCGATTTGGGTATCGTTCCGTTCATCGAACCTCATCGTCCCTCAAGGTTCATCGATTTGGTTGTTCAGCGTTCTTCGAACCTGCATCTTCTTCCTCAAGGTTCATTTCCTTCCTCGATTTTTGGTTGTTCATCGTTCCGTTCATTTGTTCTTCGACCAATCTGCTCTTCTTTTGTTCTTCATTAGGTTGCATTAGTATTGAAGAACCCTAATTTTGTTCTTCATTAGGCTGCATTAGTATTGAAGAACCCTAATCTGCTCCTAAATTTTTTACTGTTAATTAAGAATCCTAATTTTGTATTGCATTAGTATTGAACTGGTGAAATAATGAAGATGCTGAATTCGAGAACCGTTATCCAAATTCATAGATGATAGGGTGGTAAAGGCCAAATATTTTAGCTTATTATTCCTGCTACAAACAGACCTCAGAAATCCCATTTTTGTATGGTTGATCCTTATTCCCCAAAATTGTCAACTTTTAGCTTATTATTCCTGTTACAGACAAATCTCAGAAATCCCATTTTTGTATGGTTGATCCTTATTCCCCAAAATTGTCAACTTTTAGCTTATTATTCCTGTTACAGACAAATCTCAGAAATCCCATTTTTGTATGGTTGATCCTTATTCCCCGAAATTGTCAACTTTTAGTTATTATTCCTGTTACAGACAGACCTCAGAAATCCTTAGGCTGCGTATTTTGTAGTTGCGTATTTGGTACTGAATTAACAGTCATCCAAAATTCGAGATCCCTTTGGCCTTTCCTTCCTTCCGTACTGTGCTGCTGTGTTGGAATGTATGTAATTTATTGTCAAACTTTCTCTTCGTATTTGCTGAACTTTCTCTTCATATTTGGTACTTAATTTAGAAGTTTGATCTTGCGTATTTGCTTAACTTTCTCTTCGTTTTAAATGGTACTGAATTTAGAAGTTTGATCTTGCGTAGTTGCGTATTTGGTACTGAATTAACTTTCTCTTCGTTTTATTGTTTTCAGTTTGATCTTGATCTTGCGTATTTGCTGAACTGTTCACTTCAACAGCCTGTTTGAGGAGAGCAAATCTGAAAACTATAGTTAGACTATTACACTACAGTTAGACTATTACTCATTAGAATAAAAACTTATAATCTATATTTTTTTTGATAGAAACTTATAATCTATATAAACTTGAAAGCTTATAATTTTCTAGAAAATTTGTTCCAGCTTTTAAATTTAGCATTTCCAGTTTTGTTTGAGAAGGGCAAATCTGAAAACTGCAACTTCATTCCTCTTTCGAAAGCGTTCTAATTTTCTAGTAAATTTGTTCCATTCTTTGACTATGAACTTCATTAGCAAATACTCCTAGTTTTGGAGCTCTACTCACAAGATCTAAGTTCCTTCTAATATTTCCCAACTGAATAATATCCGCTAATTAAGTTGAGTAGTTGAGACTCCATGAAATTCAGAGAATCAGATATTAAAGACCGAAGATCTGGATAATAGTAGGATTTTATAGGTTCACAGATACACAGAGAATACAGTTCTATGTTTACTTCCAATGTACAGTTTTGAAACTGAACTCAATGGCCAGTTCCCTTGTCAACAAGCTACAACATGAGTTTCAACGGCATTATATCAAAGTGAATGAGGAAGAGCATGAAGGCAACACTTTTATAGAGAAAAGCTGAAAGAAAATTTTCTGCAGCAATTTCTGCATTACAGAAGAACGAAATAACTGTTGGCGATTGCCAACAGTTGAAACAACATTACAGAAGAACGAAATAACTGGCTGTGACAATTTCTGCAACAATTTAACATTTAGCTCTGCCACAAACTCAGAACTGAGGAGTGTTTGGGGTTAATTTTCAGATAGTCTATAAGTGAAAGTTGGGATTAATTTACAATCATTTTTCATAATAGCAGGTAGAATATGAATTCTGATAAAATTGACGGGATTCGTTCGGGGGATATAGAAGCCTTGCACGACGCAATCAGAACTGAGGAGAGGTTGCGCAACCATGGCCAAGCTTACTATGGGATGTATATCCCACACTCTACTGATGTGTCCTCATCTGACGACGTAGCAAGCCATGTAAGCCAATATCTTGTCGTTTGTTCTTCATTTTGATACTTGATGCATATAATGATATATTTGGATTTCCCGTGTAGGAGGAGGAGGATTTGTATGAGAAATACGGTATTTCAGAAATGCGACCCCTTGCTCCCGAGACTCGCATACCCCTTGCTCCCGAGACTCTCATGTTCAGAGAGAAGATTGATGAATTACAATGTCAGATTCATCGTCTCGAGATCCACAACAAGCATGCTGAAAACATGGGCAACAAGGTCATAGAGCTTGAGAAGGTTATAATGGACTTGAAAGCCGAGAAGAAGGAGGAGGTGGACGAGCTCAATGCCGAGATCAAACGGCTTAATGACAAGATATCGGCCTTGGAAGGTGATGACAAGGACAAAGATCTGAAGTTAGAGAACGAAGTCCTTAAGAGCGTGGTTGCGTTCTTGGAGTCCGAAAACAACAAAACAACAAAATGATCATACACACAAGTATTGTCCAAAACAACAAAACATAGATTATTTAGAACAACATGATCATAAACACAAGTATTGTCCAAAACATCAAAACATAGCTAATTTAGTTCACCACAAACATCATAAAAACACAAGTCTTGCAACAACCATAAAAGAACAGAAGTTTATCTGCAATACATCAAGTCACATAGCAGTTGCTACCTAGCCCATCCCATTCCTTCTCCTATTTAGCTAAGCCTGGCTAAGCACATTTCATACTCGTGCTCTAACCATGCAACCTTTTCTTCATCGGTCTGACACATAACAAAGATGTCACGACGGTCCTCCTTACGGAGTTCTGTCATAGCATAACACCAAAGCTTAGACCTGGCAGCGATTAGGTCAATAGAAACAAGGAAGTTGAGATGATCAACAGCATCACGATACTTAGTGTTCTGCTCATCCTTAGAGGCTACCCCAATTGAACTACTAATGGCGTCACAGCTCCTCCCATATGAAGCACTTGTAGTGCTAATAGCTTCACAACATCTCTCAAAGGCCTTACCCCCCGGAGTTTCCTTCCTCTTCCTCTTGTATACTCCAAGACCAGAAACGGAGGGGGAATAAGCCATGCTGTTAGCGTTGTGCTGAGACAAAGGGGGGTCAGGGGCGGGAGGCTCTTGAGTGCCGTCCAGGGGTGTAGTTCTTTCATCATCCTCACCCCCAAGATCGAAGTCACTTTCATTCTCGACGTTGCTCTCATCTTCTATCCTCCCTTCGTTAGTAGGAATATCCATGTTGTCGCCAGAAGGAGCAACTGCATATTTCCCAGTTGTTGTACTATTAACGAAGCACTCGTCCCACAAGTCGCTCATCTCCTTCGACGGAGGGTTCCTCTTGAACTGGTGAAATTTCTCCTACAATATCAAGAATAAGATGTTTAGTACAAGTATACAATCAACTTCTACTAGTTTATGCAAGTTTGTACCTTTTTGTTCCTTTCCCACCACTCTTCTGTAGCTGAGACCTTGAAGTTCTCCTTATCCCACCCAACACCAGTTATATGGAACCTCAAATTGTACCATGCTGACCATAATACCTTAAGGTGGTTATGTTTGTTCTTCAATTTTTCTATATTCATTTCTATACCAGTCTGTTCATGAAAAGAACGAGCAACAACATTCCACAGCATTGTGGTAGCATAACTATTCCTCTTCTGCGTGTCTGCTATTATTCTCAAAAAAACAGCAGTATGCCTATCGCTCCACCTAAAAACATCCTTATCATTTTCCTTTCCTTGAGAACCTTGAGACTTCTTTCCACTACACCCCATATCAAATCTATCTCAATAAACATAATGAGACAAACAAGTAGCTAAAGTATTAGAATAAATAAGTAAAGACCAAACAAGTAGCTAAACAGTTTGAAGACTCTGAAAGGTTGATAGTTGAACCAGTTTGATGTTGTCAAACTTTAATATGTCAAATTCCATCAATGAACATATTTATAAATACTATAAGCACATCAAAATTTTAAAAATCCCAAATTGGGGCTTTTAGGATAAATTACTTCTGATAACTTACTTTTGACTAACCTGCAAACTCAAACAAACACAGCACTGATCAAGATAATAACATAAATGTGGAATCCAAATTATAGGAAACCAGAGTTGTAATAGATTAATATATAAAATTATTTAGTAGCAGCAATTTGGCAGCAAAACAATTCGAATAGCAACAGTTCAAAATTATTCAAACAAACACAGTACTGATCTTTTACAGATTTCAAATACAGTAGCAGCAAAATCATCCATAAAAATACAGTAGCAACATAAGACAGTAAAAAAATTGGTTAGCTGTCTAGTCTCAACCCAGTTCAAGAGCAAACAAGAGCAAATTTAGCAGTTCAACCCAGTTCAAGAGCAAACAATTCAAGAGCAAAAAATTGTCAGTTAAATGATTATTCATCCTCCGTGTACAAGACACTATTCCATCCTTTCTCCACAAGTATTCATCCTACTTCACCACTACTGAATGGCATAAGATAACTGAAGCTGGAAATTGTCAGTTAAATGAGTTTTACAAGTAATTCTCCAGATGTTGGAACATCAAACTAAATGTAGACACCTCAAGCCTATTTGGTATTCTTCTGCAGATTTTGGAGTTTAAAAGAAGCATTTGCAAAAGCAATAGGAAGTGGGGTTGGCTTTAAGTTGAATGTTGTTGAGTTTCACCATAGTAACTGGATTGACATATCTGTTAAAGTTGATGGGAAGAGATTGACAGATTGGAGATTTTGGCATTTCGAACTAAAAGAAGGGCATCATGTATGTTATCATCTACATTCTACATCGTCCCATCAACAAAACTAATATATATGTGCTTGCACACATGTGACAATTGTTCGGGGTTGTCCAGGAATGGCTTCTGCAACTTACAGGAAGAAGCTTAAACAGATTAATTTAGGAGAAGATGAATACAATACAGGACTGTCTCTTCCAAACACAGACTTTGAATGGCTAAAAAATGGTTAGCTGTCCAGTCTCAACCTAGTTCAAGAGCAAACAAGAGCGAATTTGAGATGTCCAGTCTCAACCCAGTTCAAGAGAAAACAATTCAAATAAAGAGCAAAAATCAAGAGCGAATTTAGCAGTTTTCTGAAGCAAAAATCAAGAGCAAACAATTCGAATAAAGAGCAAAAAATTCGGGAGAGGTATTGGGCGAATTTAGCAGTATTCTGAAGCAAAAAACAAGAGCAAACAATTCGAATAAACGTGAACTGAGGAGTAGAAGAGAGGAGCAGAAGTTTTACCTGGTTGCGAGCAGAAGCAATCACGATTTGGCGGAGGGAAGGAAGATGTACGCAGGACAGAGTGAGCAGAAGCAATGAATAACCCTAAAAATCATTTCTATGGCAAACTATAGTAATAAAATAGAAGTCCAAGGTTAATTTTGGAATGTGAAATGTTATTTCAACTGTTTTCAATCAAATGCTTACCGAACGCGTTTTCGTGTTTCAACTACTTCAATCACCTAGAATAAACTCTTATTTCAACTACTAAATTATTTTTACCCAACTCATTTCAACTACTTCAATTCCCTATTTCAACTTCAACTGACTTCAATTTCAATCATACCGAACGCAGCCTAGGTCTGTGTGAAGAATGGGATTATTTTTTATTTTCTTAAATAAGAAATAATAAGAGCCCGGATAAAAGAGTTGAATAAAAACCGGATATGGGAGTAGGGTTGATAAGTTGGTGGAACCTCTTAGGTTGGTACTTAAGATCCCGGATATAACAGAAAAACACACGCCCGGGCTTAAAAAGAGGAAGGTTGAAATAGTATTCGAGTTCTGAGCCCGAACATTAACAAAAATATCCGGGATATTGGGCACCCCTATAAAAAAGCGCTATAGGATACTGTCAATTAGGACATTTTATCACGGATATTCATAGTTCGGGCTAATAAGTTATGGGCTAAAATGTGATTCGTGTAGTAGTGCAAGTGTGTTCAGGGGAAAAGCAATCCCGATCTAAGAAATGAAGCTTCAATAGCATACCATGCATAGTAACAGGGGATGTCATCGTCTTCCCTAAGACCTCCCAGTCTGTGTTAGTTGTAAACATCATGAGCTCTCTTATGTTCACCCAACTCTCTTTTGAGTCACCCATACCAAATGTTATAGCTCGATAGCCACAATTTCCACCAGGTACAATTTGATACCACCCCACTATATGTTGTATCTAAAACTTCGGCAAGTACCTGAAATACATCTTGGAAGTTTGTAACTTGGGAACTCTTAGGGGGTTAGGTAAATGTGAAGGAACTTCCTCCGGCCCCGCCTTCTCACCGGCTGGTTGTAGATCTGTTCTTGTTTTGAACTTTATGCATGTAAATGCTGTTTACATGTTGAAATTTATATATATGTTGAGAATGACCATAATTTGTATATGTTGTTGCTATGTTGTGAAGAAGAGAGGGGGGCGGAGAGGGCGGATGAAAGGGAGGAACCACCGGTTGAGGAGAGAGCAGAGGAGGATACTAGGGAAGCTTCTTCGTCTCCGAGGCGACCAAGAAGATCAAATGAACAATATATCCCTAAGTTATTACAAGGCGTGGACGGAGGACCCATGAACCCGGAATTGCTAATAGGGTTTCAGAATCATGTAGCTTATGACATATATCGTAACAAGGTAATTTTCTAAATTTTTCTATTGTCATTGAATTTATATAAGTTATTTTTCTATAATTATGTGTATTTTTAAATTGTAGGAGAGACAGACTATGACTTTTGAACGTCGAAATCATATGCTCCTGAAATGGAAATTGTCGAAGAAGAAACCGTTGGGGGGGGGGGGTCTACGGGTCTTGTTTTGGGCACATACCGGATTTGATGTACGGATATAAACATAAAGTTGATAGAAGCGTTCATCGAACGTTGGCAGCTAGAGACGAGCTCGTTCCACTTGCCATTTGGAGAGATGACGGTCACTCTCCATGACGTTCATCTCAATCTGGATATGCCCATCTTTAGTGATAGCATGGCATTTAGCTCAGAACTTAAGCTTTTAGGGAACTTCTCGGCTAGGCACGCATATCTGGTACAACAGGCTTTAGAGTACTTTAATATAGATCTGGAGCTTGCACTGTCGGGGATGATTCGATCCGATATATTTGTCGACATGATGAAGGACGGGTCGAAGGTGCATAAGTGGACTTCAACCGATAGGGCAATGACGTATTTGATATTCTCGATGTCGACAATGATATTTCCTGACAAGTCATCAAAGAAGATCGATCTCAAATATTTCGAGTACGTCAACCCTCTCGAAAAGGTTGACCAATTAGCTTGGGGGACGGGCATCCTATGCCACTTGTATCGGTCCTTGGGCGAGTGTACACGGACTGGGTGTCGACAAGTATCGATGTGCTATACTCTTCTACAGGTAAACTCTACTTCAAAACACTATATTAATTTCTCAAATGCTTATGACCATGTATTAATTTTCAATTGATTTTGACCATAATAACAGGCTTGGATATATCAGTACTTTCCACAGTTCAGACCTCTTCAATCACCCGGATGGAGCCAGAATGCTCCAAAGCCATGGGCATCTAAATGGTACCATCCTGAGAGACCGTCAGTAGTATGGGGGATATCGAGCAATCCTCGACAGGATGACCGCTCGTGATGTAAGTACATTCTTATCCTACAATTATTACCTAATTAATCACACTTAATGTTAAATTAATTCAATTTGTATTTTATACGTAGGTTGATTGGATGCCATACGGTCATCTTGACTTCAATGACACGGCATTATGTCCCTCCCAACCTACGTATAAAATAGGATCAATCACCGGCTTTGGGATCCGTTGCTTCAATGACTTGGCCATTGTCCACCTTGTATGCCAATGTCTAGGGTAGTCTATGAGCTCTAATAGGATCAATCACCGGCTTTGGGATCCGTTGCGTATGCCCAAATTGATGCGCCACCCGGTCTGGCATGTACGACTCCGTGGTGCAGCAATGTCAGGACCCCATGGCATCCAATCAACCTACAACGAGACGAGATAGGTGGTAATTGAAACCAAGTGCAATCAACAACGAGACCAAAGGCTTGATGGCCTAAAACCGGGTTGTAATGCTGCACGAAACCCCAATCCTACAACCCTACACAACCTTCACGTGGAGGAGGCACAAGGAGGAGCTCTATGAGTTTGCAAACACCAAGTCTAATAAGCTTGACATAGACAAATCATCTAGAGTAAATACAAGCAATCCGCTCGATCACACACATGAGTTCAAAGCTCTCTTTCAATGGAGAAAAAAAAAACAATGTTTGATAAATTTGAACTGCCAAAATATAATGCCAAGGGGGGTTTAAATAGGATGACTAGCCGGCCCTTGGTCTTCAAATCACACGACCCTTGGTCTTCAAATCACACGCCCACACGGCTTAAAACAAAGACATAAAATGCAATTGTCCAAATACTAGAAAAGGGAAAGATAGGTAAGGTCTTCAAGCCATCTTCTTGTACTCAAAAGTGAGTAGAGTCCTAGCTTTAATCAATGTGTCCTCAACTTCTATAGAGTTGCTTTGAAGGCTGAATTGAGTGACCAAAATGGTTAAGTCTTCTTGTAGTCTTTTGACTCTTGATCTAGTGATGGAATAAACTTCGAGTAGAGGTACTCCCGCATCATTCCCTCCTTCTTAGAAAAGATTCGTCCTCGAATCTTCAATGTGGTCAAGCCGAGGGGAGGACTTCTTCTAGCTCTTACAATGCAGCCCATTAAGCACCGTTCCTTTGCCAACTTGTCCTTAGCTTTGCTCGCTTTTGCTTGATGCATAGGACCCTTCCAAGGCTGTAGAGAACTTGAGCTTCTATGGCCACCTAGTTGATGGTCTTCTTCATCAACAATTGGCAACTTCATCTCTACCTTGCCTTCACTAACCATCTCCTTATCTTGATAGTTACTTGGCTCGTCCACCTTGAGGTTGTCTTCATTTAACTTGTGTTCCTTCATTGGAGGAGCTCTCATACTTCTGGGGCGCAAGGCTTCCAATTGAGCCCTTATGGTAGCTAGATTATCATCAGGTTAATCTTGCAAAAGTGGAGCTCTCATACTTCTGGGGCACAAGGCTTCCAATTGAGCCCTTATGTTAGCTAGGTTATCATCAGGTTGATCTTGCAAAAGCAGAGCTCTCATACTTCTGGGGCGCAAGGCTTCCAATTGATCCCTTATGGTAGCTCTGATACCACTTGATGCAGCCTCACTTAGGCTAAGACCGATCTAGACCTCCATAGAAACACACAAACACAATCACAAGCTTCAACAGAATCGGAATTGCAAATCAGAATTGGAAAGTGCAAAAACAGAATTGAATAGAACATAGAAATGGAAGAGAAAAGAGACGAGATAGGTGGTGATTGAAACCAAGTGCAATCAACAACAAGACCAAAGTCTTGATGGCCTAAAACCGGGTTGTAATGCTGCACGAAACCCCAATCCTACAACCCTACACAACCTCCACATGGAGGAGGCACAAGGAGGAGCTCTATGAGTTTGCAAACACCAATTCTAATAAGCTTGACATAGACAAATCATCTAGAGTAAATACAAGCAATCCGCTCGATCACACACATGAGTTTAAAGCTCTCTTTCAATGGAGAAAACAAAATAATGTTTGATAAATTTGAACTGCCAAAATAGAATGCCAGGGGGGGGTTTAAATAGGATGACTAGCCGGCCCTTGGTCTTCAAATCACACGACCCTTGGTCTTCAAATCACACGGCCCTTGGTCTTCAAATCACACGCCTAACATGTCTTAAAAACATAGAAGCCACACGGCTTAAAACAAAGACATAAAATGCAATTGTCCAAATACTAGAAACGGGAAAGATAGGTAAGGTCTTCAAGCCATCTTCTTGGACTCAAAAGTGAGTAGAGTCCTAGCTTTAACCAATGTGTCCTCAACTTCCATAGAGTTGCTTTGAAGGCTGAATTGAGTGACAAAAATGGTTAAGTCTTCTTGTAGTCTTTTGGCTCTTGATCTAGCGATGGAATAAACTTCAAGTAGAGGTGCTCCCGCATCAACTTAGTATATGAGAAAAATACTAAATGCATCATTAATTATTTTCAGTTACTTATACAAACTCTCTTATATATGTAAAAAGTAAATGATTATCATTTTTTAGACTCAATTAGATAGGGTTATTGGACTGTTCGAATGTAGTTCGACTAAAACCAAACTACCAATATTCATGTAGAATTTTTTATTATATTATTATTCTTTATCGAAATTATTTTCTTGGGCTCAATTAGATAGGGTTATTAGACTGTTTGAAATGTAGCTCAACTAAAATCAGACTAATAATATCCATATAGTATTTTTTTTATTATATTATTACTTTTTATAGAAAACATATGGTTGTAATATAATTCCACTTTCTACAATTATAAATCAACCTTATAAATTAGTGTGGATCGTGAAGTACTTAGTCTAACTAAAGATCAAATCTTTTGTGCGGAATATAAGACTAAGAACAAACAAACACTTCAATTTCAAAACGTTGGTTGATTTGATTTCTTTCGAGACGTACAACTACTAGGCGAACACAGAGTTCTTAGTTTCTCTCAACTCTCCTAGCTATTGCCTAAGCTCTAAATCAAGATGAACTCTCTCTCTAGTTCGACAACCATAGTATAGGGATAATAAACTAAACTACTTATACTATGGCATAATCACCAGGAACTAATTACCTAAAAGCAATTGAATAACAATAAATAAAGTATTAAATCTAAACTAGCCGAATATAATGACAAACTAGCTTCAACTGTTAAGATCTCGAATCTGGTAAATCTCTTTGTGAATTAACTCTTTCCTTCTTTAGCTTCAAGGAAGATTTCTTTCCATAAATACGCGCTCGGTCCCCTTGAGCGTCTTCGGTCCCCTTGAGTGCGTCCTCCTTGTGTAGCGTGTTACTTTGTGCAGCTCGATCCTTCACTCTCATTGTTCGGTCCCCTTCAGTATCCTTCGGTTCCCTTGCTCCTAGTTAAGCGCCTTGAGCGCTAGTCTTCTCGCTGAACTCACTCTTGTCTCTTCTCTTAAGCTCATTGCTTTCCACACTTTAGCTTCATTAGTAACTCAAAGGGCCTATCGATTTCCTGCGATATCTCACTCAATACACATATTAGTTCATAATATCATTAAAACTAAGGCATTATCAGTTATACGAACTAAGGGGCTAGTTCATACAACTAACAATTGCCCCCTTTTTAATGATGAAAAACTTAGAATCCTGGCATAGGCATATTATAGAGCTGAGAAAAGAAGTAGCTTTCAATTCCCCCTTAATCAATGAACACCTTTAACTCCATATGTTCTAGTTCCCCCTAAATTAAATAACTCCTATACATGTAATATTTCCCCTTTTGACATCATGTAAAAAGGAATGCGCAATATTAATCAAGGGAAACTAAGTGTAGCACATGCGTGCCTTCTAGAGGAACGAGTAAGTGATACGAAAGAAAACGCAATAAGTCTAGCCCTATCTCAGTACGCACTAGAGCAAGCAGATAAGTGAACCAAAAACTAGCAAGTCATTGATAAAATATGAGAGCACACAGAGAAGCAGCCAAAAAAGAGCAAAAATGACAAGAATTTTAGAGGAGCTTTGGATTTCTAAGGGGCCCTAAGGGAACTGAGACCACAACTACTCCCACTGATAATCATCCTGGTAGTCGTCCTCGCAAGTCTCTTGCACGGGTCCGATCATGAGTGCCTTGAAATGATGAAGATGGCAGTCAATCGAGCGCTTAAGCCTTGATAGGTGCCAATTCGTCTGAAGTACAACTTCCAAGGTGCGACGCTGAATTTCCTCGGAGCTCATATTCGGAGGCAGCAGGGGCTTGGACTCCTTCAAGGGCCTCTTCATTCGACGAGGTCTGGGTTCAGATTTGGGAGGGCTGAGGTTTCGGGCTTGGTTTTGGGTTCAGGCTTAGGCTCAGTTCTGGGAGTGGAGCCGAGGAGCTTCTCAACCGGCGCATCCATACTGGCGTGCTTGAGTAGCCGGTGCAGCCCAGTCTCAATGATTATACTCTCGCAAGGCGTTTCTTTGGTCGACATGTAGATCCCCAGCTCTAGTATCAGCTTCTTGACGATGTGGGGGTAGGGAAGCGCGTGGTTCTTATGCATCTTCACTGTCATCATGTGGGAGAGGATGAGTCGTGGAGTGTCTATTAGACTCCCTTCAATGACCTCACGCAGTAGGCACGCATCTGCTATGGTGACGGTATCGTGCTTCTCTTGGCGCGGGATGATGTTGTGCAACATTATGTAGTGGAGGAGCTTTGTACCGAAGCCCAGCATATGCGTCTTGATCTCCCTTGGACGTAGCTTCCCCACCAGCAGTTCCAACGTCTCGCCCTTTCCAGAGGGCCAATTCTTCTTTGGAAGAGACGCGTACCCTTCCCCCGTTGGAAGATTGAGCACCTTCACCATAAGCTTGACATTCAGCGTCTTGGGCTCGTCTCCCCAAGGAATGTGGACCACAGAGTAGAGCTGGCCAGGGCTAGGGGTCATGACGGCGAGGGCACTGTAGAACTTTCTCACCTCGTCATAGTCAATAACGAAGGGCTCCACCTCAAGCTCTGACCAGTGAGTGCGCTCGAGGGAGGCGACGGCGGCGGCGACATCGAACTCTGCAGGGCTGAGGCTGGACCAGAAGCCTTGGCCTATGATTAGAGGCTCGATAACGACTCGAGTCGAGAAGTTGTCGTGAGCAGGTGGGAGAATGAGGGACTCGTCACTTTCAGGCAGCACAATCATCTTTTGGCGTTTCTGGGTGGTGGAAGAGGGCGTGATGGCTAAGGATCGTTTGAGGGATGTCTGAGGCGGTGGAGAGGGAGGAGTAGTGAGAGCGAGGGAAGTGGATGTGATGTCAGGCTGGTGATGGGTGGATTCATCATGTCTGGAGGCGGAGGGAGTGTGCTCGGTGGAGTCAGTGGAGGATACCGGGTGAATGACGAGGGTTGTTTGGTCTTCCTCCATCGGTGCTGGAGAGTTGGAGTGAGAGGTAGGTGAGGGATGAGGGCTAGGCACTTTGTCTGGAATGGGAGAGAGGGGCTTTGGTGGTGCTGTGTCAGGGAGAGCTGGTGTGGTGGAGGAAGAGGGAGCAACAGAGGCGGCTGCTTTGGAGCTTTCCATGAACTCCTGGAATTTTAGGAACGCAGCCCATTTCTCGGTGTCAATGTTCATTGGGTTGGCCATTTTGTGTTTGTGAGAGGAGAAGTTGGGAAGTAGAGAAAGGGAGTGTGGTGAAGAGTTGCAGGACTTGAGCGTTGAGTGCTTGAGAGAGAGAGGGTTTAAGAAGAGTGAATAGTTGCAGAGGTGGTGAAGGGGGGGGGGCTGAATCTGGTCGAAGGGGCTATTTATGGAGAGGGTCGAACGGTCCAATCACAACGGCCTTCAGTCAGATTTGGAACGGCGCCTCGTTTATCGTAGATGCAAGTGACCGTTGGTAGGCTGGTGAGTAATGAGTGCCTAGAAGATAGTAGACCGTAGCGACGCTCGGTCCCTAAGATTCTATCAGTCCCTATACTCAGTTCTTGAAGTTATCTGCGCTCCACTCTAATCTGTAATACTCGGTCCCCTAGAACATGTAGTTCAAAAACTGCGCTTGTTATCTCTTCTACTTACTCGGTCCCCATACTAGGATGTACTGTGTCTCAGTTCCCATTCTCAGTAGGATAATTCAACTCGCTTAAGCACATAATAAACTCACACACATAAAGGGACATAAAAGCTCTTTTAAAAACAAGAAGTGCTAAGCATATATGGGTAGGCTTTTTGTCATCTCAATGAATATTCCCAGTTGTGACTTATATGGTCATAAGGAACATAACATTAAGACGAAGGTTAAAGGACTGGCCTATAAGCACGAATCATATCTTGGGGGCTTGATTATGAGGTTAAGAAGCGATCATCGTGCATATATATAAGGGCTTGAAAATGAATAGCATGCAAATGGATCAAGTTTTAGCAAGCAATAGTGCAATCCTAGAGAGGGCCTAACTAAGAATTTATCATTTATCATCACACAGAGTACGCGAAGGACGAATACCCCTAAGAGTATAGGCTAGGTTCGCGCACGTATTATACCTATGTTCCCAAGATTAAAAGGAGCACTGAATTTACACAAGATCAAGGGAGAAGGCTTACGTGCAAGGAGATGCTTAATGAAAGGGGATCAAGCCCAAGTGAAGTCTTAGCTTGATGAACAGTTCCTTCTTCAAGGCCTTGGTGAAAATGTCTGCTATTTGATCCCCAGTTCTACAATGGGCGAGCTCGATGTGCTTCTTCTCCACATTATCTCGAAGGAAGTGATGACGCACGTCAATGTGCTTGGTTCGAGAGTGGTGCACATGATTCTTTGAGATGTTGATCGTGCTTGTGTTGTCACACCTTATTTCGATCGAGCCCATCGAGATTCTGAAGTCAGTGAGTTGTTGCTTGAGTCATAGGAGTTGAGCACAACAAGAAGCGGCTGTTATGTATTCAGCCTCGGTGGTGGACACAACTACTGAGTTCTGTTTATGAGAGCCCCATGAAACGAGACAAGGGCCTAGAAATTGTGCCATACCTGAGGTGCTCTTTCGATCAACTAGATATCCTGCATAGTCAGCACCAGTGTATCCAACAAGGGTAAAATCGCAGTTCTTAGGGTACCATAAACAAAGATTATCATTCCCTTTTACGTAACTAAGGATACACTTGATGATGGCGACGTGCAACTCCCTTGGATCAGATTGGAAACGTGCACACAAGCTCACTGCAAAAACAATATCGGGTCTAGAGGCAGTTAAGTACATTAAAAGATCCTACCATACCTCTATAGAGTGTTTCATTCGCCTTGGGGTCATTAAGGTCTGCGTCTAACTTAGTACCTGTGGACATTGGAGTGTGAAACGGCTTGCTATTGTCCATTCCAAACTTCTTTATGATCTCCCTTAGATACTTTTGTTGATGAATTTGAATGCCTTCATCCTTTTGCACCACTTGCAGTCCAAGGAAGAAGTTGAGTTCCCCTATCATGCTCATGTTGAACTTGCTACTCATCACGTCTTTGAATTTCTCTACAAGCGACATGTTAGTTGAACCAAAAATAATATCATCAACATATACCTGAACTACTAGGATGTCGCCTTCATGTTCCTGGATGAAGAGCGTCTTGTTGATTGTTCCCCTCTTGTAGTTGTTAGCGAGGAGGTACTCAGAGAGGCACTCATACCATGCCCTTGGTGCTTGCTTTAATCCATAGAGGGACTTGTCCAGGAAATAAACGTGCTCTGGGTGATTCGAGTCTTCAAAGCCTGGAGGTTGCTTCACGTACACTTCTTCATTGAGCACACCATTGAGAAAAGCCGTCTTCACATCCATTTGAAAGAGCTTAAAGCCCTTGTGCGAAGCAAAGGCAATAAGAAGTCGAATGGCTTCTAATCTGGCAACTGGGGCGTAAGTCTCGTCATAATCAATCCCTTCTTGTTGATTGTACCCCTGTGCTACTAAGCGTGCTTTGTTTCTGACCACAACTCCTGAATCATTGAGCTTGTTGCGAAAGACCCAACGAGTGGCTATGATGGTGCGATTGGAGGGCTTAGGAACAAGGCGTCAGACTTTGTTTCACTCGAACTCATGAAGCTCTTCTTGCATGGCAACCACCCAATCTGGATCGAGGATGGCTTCTTTGATATTCTTAGGCTCAGTGAGAGAGACGAAGGCGTTGAAGGCACAAAGACTGGTTTCCTCAGTTGTTTCATCAAGAGCTTCAACGATTGTCTCTGGAGGAGCTAGTCGAGCTACACGGCAGCGAGTGTGAATCCCAGAATGGACTGGCATGAGCATGTTCATCAGAGGATGAGAACCTTGTTGTTGAAAAGCTCTAGTGGGAGGCTCTGTGTTCTGATCAATATTTGAGGTAGAAGGCCCTTCGTTATCACTGTCTGAGTCAAGGCCTGAGGGAACTGAGACTATATAAGGAGGGGCGAGTGGGTTTAAGGATTTATGAGGATTTTCTTGATCAATATCTGAAGGGGCTTCAAAGAAGGCGACTTCTGGGAATGGATCGGAAGTGTTTGTCGAGGAAGTGAGGAAGGCGCTTTCATCAAACACTATGTGTATGCTCTCCTTGAAGGTTCTTGTTCTTTGGTTGAAAACCTTGTACGATTTGCTTGCTGGGACATAGCCAAGAAAGATGGCTTCATCACTTCGTGCATCAAACTTGCCTAAATTATCTTTCCCATTATTCAGCACGTAGCACTTGCATCCAAATACCCTGAAGTGAGATATGCTTGGAGGATATTCCTTGATCAACTTGTAGGGAGTCTTGCCTAGTGAGGGGCATAGAAGGGCTATGTTGGTGATGTAGCATGCAGTGTTCACCGCTTCATCCCATAGAGAAGGAGGGACACCACTTTGAAGAAGCATGGTGTGCGCCATCTCTATTTGCGTTTGATTCTTTCTTTCAACCACTCCGTTCTATTGTGGTGTCCTAGGAGCTGAGAAGTTGTGAGCAATTCCTCTTTCAACGCAGTAGCTGAGCTCTCCATTCTCAAATTCAGTTCCATGATCAGATCTTATAGAGCGCACCTTTAGAGACAGAGAATTCTCGAGTAGGGCGACCAACTCTATGAAGCGCGAGGAGGCTTGATCCTTGGAGCGCAGGAATAAGATCCACGTGAACCTAGAGTAGTCATCAACGATCACAAATATATAGCGTGCTCCATCAGGACTTTGAACGCGCATTGGGCCACAGAGGTCCATATGAAGAAGCTCAAAGGGCTTCTTTGTTGTGACGTTCTTCTTGGCTTTGAATGAGGTTCGAACTTGTTTGCCCTTTAACACAATTAGCACAGTGTGTCAAGTTGTCTATCTTGATAAGAGGTAGACCATGAACTAGCTCCTTTGCACGCAACTTATGTATAAGATGAAGATTTACGTGCCCTAGTCGTTGATGCCATAATTCTGTTTGATCTTCAATAGTAGCGAGACAGAGGTGACCTTTTTGGATGAAGCTGGAGTCGAAGATATAAGTGTTGTTGACTGGCTTCCCCCTTAGGATGATCTCCCCAATAGCATTTCTCACAAGGCACTTCTAGATAGTGAAGGTCACTTCGTTTTATCTCTCATCACAGAGTTGAGCTACGCTTAAGAGGTTGTAACGAAGGCTCTCCACAAAGTTCACCATGTGGATCTCTATCTTGTCATTTAGATGTACCTTTCCGTGTCCAGTGATTTCTCTAGTTCTCTTGTCGCCAAATGATACGCTCCCACCATTATATACTTGAAAACTTCTTAATCTCTCCTTGTCTCCAGTCATGTGACATGAGCAGCCAATGTCTATGTACCATTTTCTCTCGCTGCTCAAGTTTTCCTGTAAATAAGCAATCAAACTTTTACAACCCATTGAAGCTCAACTTTTCTGGGTGGATTAGTCGTCTAGTTAGTATAAGGAGAAGTACTACGATCGAGCCTTTGGCCTTTAGATGAGGAGGCAGTCACTAGGTAAGAAGCTTCATTCAAGCTACTCACTTCGCATGTAGCGCGAGTGGATGACTTGTATGCCTTTTACTTAGCGCTTGCTTCTTCTTGAAAGAGTGTATAGTGTGACCATTGTTACCACAGAACCTGCACCTTTCGTTGTACTTCACATAACCATATTGCCCTTTCCAAGTCTAAAGGGCTTCCTATCCTTAATCTTAGGATCTATTATGTTTGTGGCATTCCCTTGGGCTTGGCTCACATACATCTTATGAGCCTTTTCCCCATGAAACCAGTGATTGTCATCCCCTACTGGTTGTTCAAGTGCCTTAACCTTTTTCTCTAAGAATTCATTCTTGCTTCTACATATTTGAAGGGCCTTGTCTAATGTTTCAGCTTTTTCACTTAATTCTCTGGTGAGCTTTTCACTAGCACTCGAGCACTTGGAGGAGTCTACGTCATATTCTAATCCAGGTCTAGCTTTTACAAAGACAGTTTGATTCACGATTTTCTCATTAAAAGATTTAGTTAATTCGGTGATCTTAGTAAGAATTAGCCTAAGTCGCTTTCTACCTTGAGTTCTAGGTCCTTTAACGATCCCCCTTGAGGTTGCTTACCCTTGCAGCCCTCACAGGATTTTGTCATCAGACTCAGTTCTCTAGATTTTGTTAAGGCCTTCTCTTTCTCAGCTTACCTAGTGGATTGGTCAAGACATTCACTACGTAATTCAGCAACTTCCTCTTCATATTCAGTGACTTGAGATTCTAAGGCTTCAGGGTCCTTTAGGAGCCCTTAATCATATTAATAAGGTCTTTCTTTTCAAGAATATTTAAGCGATTAGGAAAGGAATCAGGAGTTTTTACCTTTAGCGAATCGGCGTTCTCTTGATCGAAGAACTTGCCAAATATGTCTACGACTGAAAGCTTCTTGCAATCTAGCGACATGCGTGCGATTCTTTGAGTGAGCTCGAATTTATCGCTCATAGCGTAGATGACAGCCAGTGTCTGCTCAAAGGCTGGAATGGTTACACCAGAGGTCGTTAGCTTGTTGACCAGAATGGTGAAGCGCGATTGGCAGACTGGCACGCTTTCCCCAGGGAGTTGTTTGAAGGATTGAAACTCCCTTTGAAGTGTGAACTTTCTGGTGTCCTTCTGATCTTCACTTCCTCTGTGTATGGAGATGATAGATTCCTACATGTCTTTGGCTGTTGGAATGCCAATGACATTGTCAATGTCCATGAGAGAGAGTCCACACAGAATCAGTTGTCGAGCTTTTGAATTCTTCTCCATCTTGGCATAGTGCTCTGGTTACCAATCCTTTCTATCCTTCAGTTCTGGAAGCACTTCGTCACCAAGTTCAATGATTTTCCAGCATTGGTAGTCTTGGTTTTGGATGAAAGTCGTGTGAACTCCCATCCACCAGACAAGTTCTCCTTCTCGAAGCTGGTGAGGTTTGTTGAGGGACATGCCGAGGTTGAACTCTGAGTTCTTCATTGCCGTAGTGGAATTGGATCCTGCTTTGATACCAATTGTGGATCGTGAAGTACTTAGTCTAACTAAAGATCAAATCTTTTGTGTGGAATATAAGACTAAGAACAAACAAACACTTCAATTCCAAAACGTTGGTTGATTTGATTTCTTTTGAGACTTACAACTACTAGGCGAACACACAGTTCTTAGTTTCTCTCAACTCTCCTAGCTATTGCCTAATCTCTAAATCAAGATGAACTCTCTCTCTCTCTCTAGTTCGACAACCATAGTATAAGGATAATAAACTAAACTACTCATACTATGACATAATCACCAGGAACTAATTACCTAAAAGCAAGTGAATAATAATAAATAAAGGATTAAATCTAAACTAGCTGAATATAATGACAAACAAGCTTCAACTATTAAGATCTCGAATCTGGTAAATCTCTTTGCGAATCAACTCTTTCCTTCTTTATCTCTCTTTCCTTCTTTAGCTTCAAGGAATATTTCTTTCCATAAATACGCGCTCGGTCCCCTTGAGCATCTCCGGTCCCCTTGAGCGCGTCCTCCTTGTATAGCGTGTTACTTTGTGCAGCTCGATCCTTCACTCTCATTGTTCGGTCCCCTTTAGTATCCTTCGGTTCCCTTGCTCCTAGTTAAGCGCCTTGAGCGCTAGTCTTCTCGCTGAACTCGCTCTTGTCTCTTCTCTAAAGCTCGCTGCTTTCCACACTTTAGCTTCATTAGTAACTCAAAGGCCTATCGATTTCCTGCGATATCTCACTCAATACTCATATTAGTTCATAAGGTACTTTGTTATCATTAAAACTAAGGCATTATCAGTTATACGAACTAAGGGGCTAGTTCATACAATTAACAATTAGTGAGTACATAGATCTAGATCCTTTATTGCAAAAACTAAAAATATATAGAGGAAATAAAATATAGTTCATTAGTAACAAATAAAAACGCAGTATAATAATAGGATAACATAGAAGATGTATTGATGATACACTATAAAATAAGTATAATAGGAACAAATTATTATCTACACTGGTGTCCTCATGTCAACAACAAAGTGTAATAATAAAATAACATAGATGAATTATTAATGATACGCTATAGAAAATATATAATAAGGACGAATTATAATTTAGATTCGAGCCTTCACTATAGCTCATGCGAAGCACGAGCCGCAATCTCTAGTATACTATCAAAGTTGAGTTGTGGGTCAATATATTACCTCTAACTCAACTTCAAAATTTCTATTATATCATTTACCCAAACACTAATATTGCCTAAATTTCCCATTTAAGCCATTGTTGACCTTCCAATATTACGTTGAAAATTAAACATTTATCCTTCTACATCTTGAATGTTATTGACGTTTCGTACTCACCCCCATTTATTACATTTACCTCTCTCTATTCCACCATAACTCCTTTGACTCGACAATTTTTCTTAGTAGAAATGCTCTGTATTGCTTAGGTGTTATCTCTACTTCGTTCTCCAAAACATTTCCCACATCGAAACTCAATTAAATTTTGATCATTGGATATGTATAAAATGACATGTTACAAGTTGAGATTTTTTAGACTCGCATATCGGAAACCTAATGAATTTTCCTTCTCTTTGAAGCGTATAAATGGAGATCACAAGAATCCCGGTAGAAATGGTTTTTTTTTTATCATTCTCTTATTATTGAAGTTGAGCTTAAAACAATAGAAGCCAAATAATCAATTTTCCAGCTTAAAATATTTGTTTCTTACGTTTTATCATGATCATTCGATTTTCTGAATTAGATTATGTGGGATTTTTAGTTACTACTTACTAACAATCTTTCTTTCATTTTTTCTATGATTGGTTTCTTCCATTTTCTCTAGCCTATGTACTTTATAAAAGTTGGATTGAATATTCAATGATTTAGAGAATATTTATATGGTAATTACAAATAGGATATTTATTTTAAAAATTTGGCTCTTAGCACTAAAATTATAAAAATATATATAATTAATTAGTAGTCAATTATAATTAAAACTATCTAATTTAAACAAAAAAAGTTAAAACTCTCCATATTAATACATGTGAAAATGTTCTCCCACTTAGAAAATCAATGAAATTTTTTACCATTGGATGTGTATAAAAGTCATGTCACAAGTTGAGATTTTTAGCCTCTCGTATCGGAAACTTAATGAAATTTCCTTCTCTTTGAGATGTATAAAAGGAAATCACAAGACGCTTGATAGAAATGGATTTTTATATTTCTCTTATCATTGAAGTTGAATTTAGACTAGTAGAAGCCCAATAATCAATTTCCGAGATTGAAATAATCAATTTTACAGGTTGTGATATTTTAGCCTCCTACATCCGAAACTTAATAAAGTTTTCTTCTGTTTGAGGTGGGTTTTTATGTTTATCTTATTATTCAAGTTGAATTTAATACAATAGAAGCCAAATAATAAATTTTCCATTTAAAAATATTTCTTTGTTACGTTTTATCATAACAATTAGATTTTTCGAATTGAAGTATGTGGGATTTTCAATTACTAACAATCTTTCTTTCATTTTTTATGATTTGTCTCTTCCATTTTTTCTAGCATATATACTTCATAAAAGTTGGATAGAATACTAAATAATTTAGAGAGTATTTATATAATAATGTTAACGGGGATATTTGTTGTGAAAATCTACTCTTAGCACTAAAATTATATAAAAAAATATAATCAAGAACTAATCAATTATAATTAAACTATCCACTTTAAACCAAAAAAGTTAAAACTATCCATATGATTACATGTGAAAATATTCTCCCACTTCGAAACTCAATGACAATTTCGACCATTGGATATGTGTAAAAGTCATTTTACATATTGAGATTTTTTAGCCTCCCATATCGGAAACTTAATGATGTTTCATTCTCTTTGAAGTGTATAAAAGGAGATCACAAGACCCTTGATGGAAACGGATTTTTATGTTTCTCTTATCATTCAAGTTGAATTTAATATAATAGAAACCCATTAATCAATTTTCTAGTTTAAAATATTTCTTTCTTATGTTTTATCATGACAATTAGATTTACTAATTGGATTATGTTGGATTTTCAGTTACTAAAGATCTTTTCTTTTCTTTCTACGATTTATTTCTTCCATTTTTCTATCCAATGTACTTCATAAAAGTTATAATTAATATTCAGTAACTTAGAAAATTGTTATATAGTATGATATTTGTTGTGAAAATATGACTCTTACCCTAAAATTATGAAATTAATAAGTAGTCTATTATAATTAAAACTATCCACTTTAAACAAAATAAAATTAAAACTAACCCTATTAACACATGTGTAAATTTTCTCCCACATCAAAACTCACTTACATTTTTACAATTGGTTGTGTATAAAAAGTCATGTTACAAATTTAGATTTTTTAGCCTCTCACATCAGAAACTTAATAAGGTTTCCTTCTCTTTGGTGTATAAAATGATATCACAAGAACCCTGGTAGAAATGTGTTTTTATATTTCTTTTATTATTGAAGTTGATCTTAAAATATAGAATCATAATAATTAATTTTCCAGTTTGAAATTTTTATGTCATACATTTTATCATGATTATTAGATTTTTTAAATTGGATTACTTGGGAGTTTCAATTACTAACAATCTTTCTTCAATTTTTTTTTTCGATTTCTTTGTTCTATTTTTTCTAGCCTATGTACTTCATAAAAGTTAGATTGAATATTAAATAATTTAGAAAATATTTATATATTAATGACTACGAGGATATTTATTGTGAAAATCTTAATCTTAGCACTAAAATTATAAAAAAATATAGTTAATAAGTGGTCAATTACAATTAAAACTATCGTTAAACCAAAAAAGTTAAAACTATCCATATTAATACGTGTGTAAATGTTCTCCCTCGTCGAAACTCAACGAAATTTTCGACCATTGTATGTGTATAGAATCCATGTTACAGGTTGAGATTTTTTAACCTCCCCACATCGGAAACTTAATGAAGTTTCCTTCTCTTTGAGGTGTATACAAGGATATCACAAGACCCGTTATAGTAATGGGTTTTTATGTTTCTCTTATCATTCAAGTTGAATTTAAAATAATGCAAGCTCAGTAATCAGTTTTCCAGTTTAAAATATTTCTTTCTTACCTTTTATCATGACAATTAGATTTCCGAATTAGATTATGCTGGATTTTTAGTTACTAACAAACTTTGTTTCTTTTTTTATGACTAGTGAATTCTTCATTTTTTTCTAGCCATTGTACATCATGAAAGCTCGATTGAATATTCAATACTTTAGAGAATTTTTATATAGTAATGACTAAAAGGATATTTATTCTGAAAATCCAACTCTTAGCAATAAAATTATATAAAATATATACTATATAATTAATAAGTAGTCTATTATAATTAAAACTATCCAATTTAACCAAATAAAAGTCAAAACTATCCATATTAACACCTGTATAAATTTACTCCCAGATCGAAACTCAATTAAATTTTCGTCCATTGTATGTGTATAAGAAGCCATATTATAGGTTGATATTTTTTAGCCTTCAACATCCAAAACTTCATGAAGTTTCCTTCTCTTTGAGGTGTATAATAGGAGATCACAAGGTCCCTATAGAAATATGTTTTTATCTTTCTCTTATTATTGAAGTTCAGCTTAAAATAATGGAAGCCTAATAATCAATTTTTCAGTTCAAGGTTTTTATTTATTTCGTTTTATCATGATAATTAGATTTTCCGAATTGGATTATTTGGGAGCTTCAATTCCTAACAATCATTCTTCTCTTTTTTTTATTTTTTATTTTTTACTATTTCTTTCTTCCGTTTTCTCGCCTATGTACTTCGTCAAAGTTGGATTGAATATTTAATAATTTAGATAATATTTATATAGTAAATACTACGAGGATATTTTTTTGCGAAAATTTAATTTTTAGCACTAAAATTATAAAATAATATATAATTAATAAGTAGTCTATTATATTTAATACTACCAACTTTGATCCCAAAAATTTAAAACTATTCATATTAATACTTGTACAAATGTTCTCCCACATCGAAACTCAATGAAATTTTCGATCATTGGATGTGTATAAAAGTCATGTTACAGGTTAAGATATTTTAGCCTCCCATATCAGAAACTTAATTTAGTTTTCTTTTATTTGAGGTGTATAAAGGAGATCACAAGATCCCTGGTAGAAATGGGTTTTTATATTTTTCTTATTATTCAAGTTGAATTTAAAACAATAGAAGCCCAATAATAAATTTTCCGTTTAAAAATATTTCTTTCTTACGTATTATCATGACCATTAGATTTTCGGAATTGGATTATGTGGGATTTTCAGTTATTAACGATCTTTCTTTCATTTTTATTTTTTTACGATTTATTTCTATTCATTTTTTTAGCTTATGTACTTCACAAAAGTTGGATTGAATACTTAATAATTTAGATAATTTTTATATAGTAATGAACACGATGATATTTTATGTGAAAACTTGACTCGTAGCACTAATATTATGAAAAAATATATAATTAATAAGTAGTCTAATGAAATGAAGTATAGTCCTACTAGATTATTTTTGATCACTTTATACATTATATTTTATCTATGTGGTTCATTTAAACATTCATAGACAACAAGAAAAAATACATTAGAATATATATATCTAAATCATATTCTTTTCATACAAGATACAATCTAAAAAATGAAACATGTGCGAAGCACGAGCGTCGACAGCCTAGTTAGGTGATTTTTAAAACTTACCACTAAATTTAGGTTATTCTCATAAATGTTGGATGAATGTTTAGGATCAGGATCCTATGCGTACAGTCCTTTTCGTGCGTACATGTGTACGAATCTCAGCCCTTCATTTTCTTCATCCGACGGCTCTAAGCAACGCGCTGCAATATACATGGATTTAATTGATTAAGGGCAATTTCGTCCTTTACTCTATTTCTTTTCAACACCCCAACTTTCTCACCCCTGTTTTGTTCCAGCAATATCCGATTCGCGATTTCAACACCCCGAGGTGTTCTCAAATCAATCGTCCTCTTCCTTTCGCGATTTGTGTGTTCAGTTTGTTTGCCATGACGACAGGTTTGCAATTTATATTTAAACTAGTTTTAGGTTTTTTTTGTTTTTAGTCAATTTAGGGTAATCGTTCCTCTCCTGTCTTAAATTTAGTGTTTATGCTTGTTAATTAATCAATTTAGGGTTTATCTCCTGTTTGTGTTCGATGATTTGAGTTTTTTCTCAGATTTGAGCTTGTGTTGGACTGTAATGAATTTGGTATCCCTGAAAATAGGGCTACAAGGTCTCAATTTAGGTTTTATCTCCTCTAATGAATTTAAGGATACAGGTTCGTAATTTATGGTTTATCTCATGTAATGAATTTAGGGCTACAGGTTCGCAATTTAGGGTTGTTTTTATCTCTTGTAATGAATTTAGGGCTACAGGTTCGCAATTTAGGGTTTATCTCCTGTAATAAATTTAGGACTACATGTTCGCAATTTACATTTCTTTCATCCATTTTACCCCATCTAAGTTTGTTGTTAGGATTTTGGTAACCCTGAATATAGTTGTTGTGTATTTTTAGACTTTGCTTTTAAATTTTTTGTCCCTTGATTGGTATTTAATGTACCTTCTTTTTTTGTGTCTTAATTTTTTTTGCACAGGTAGTGGATGCACCATTGATCATATAGTTGAATCCACACAGTTTTATAGTGCTACTGGTGTTCATCATTCAGATTCAGATGATAGTCAGACAATTGAATCAGTTGACATGTCTCAAGGTGGTACCCTTTATCGCATACCTCTTGTTGATGCTGCGTTACAACCAGCTATTGGGATGGAATTCAAATGTTTCGATGATGTTCAGAATTTTTATTATAAATATGCATCCACTGCTGGGTTTATTGTGCGCATTATGACTACCCATAAGGATGGTGCCAAGATTAAACTAAGGAGTTTTGTTTCCAATAGGCAAGGATATAAGGCTGCCACTTTGAAGGCTAAACAGCGCAGTGTCCCTTCATTCCGTTTTGGTTGCCCATCATATCTCACTGTTTCTGTTAATATAAAATCTGGTTTATATAGGTACATTCATTTAGAAGAACGCCATACTCATGAGTTTGTTTTAGGTAAAGACAAGCAATTTATGAGTTCAAGTAGGAAGTTGAACAGTGGGCACAAGAAGTTTGTCATGGATTGTCATAAAGCTAGTATAGGTCCAGTTAGGTGTCATCGTATATTCAAGGAGATTGTCGGAAGTTACGATCAAGTGGGCGCATCAGCTGTTGACTTTAAAAATTATCGTTCTGATGCTCAGATGACGATTAACAAGTTTTTGAAAAAAAATGAATTTTGCCCAGCTTTTTTCTTTGATTATGATGTGGATTCCGATGATTGTTTGACACGGTTATTCAAGGCTGACCCTATTTGTCGAAAGAATTATTCCATCTTTGGCGATGTTGTCTCATTTGACGCTACCTACCGTACCAACAGGTTTTTTCATTCTCTCGTGTTTATCCATCTGTTTTATATTGAATCTGCTTTTCCATTTAGTGGAATGAACCTTTGTCGAATTTTATGAACCCTCATCTCTTATTACTTGAACCACATATGATCTGTTACAAACCTTCTTTTGTTATTTGTTAACTTCTTTTTATTGATTGAATGAACCATGATTCAAGCACTTAATGAACCTTCTTTTTTGTCATCTCGATGAACCGGCCACATGTGTTATATCTAGCTGTTTATATGCTTTTTTCCTTTTAGTGGAATGGACCTTTGTGTCGAATTTTATGAACCCTCATCTCTTATTGCTTGAACCACATATGATCTGTTACGAACCTTCTTTTGTTAGTTGTTAACTTTTTTTTATTGATTGAATGAACCATGATTCAAGCACTTAATGAACCTTCTTTTTTTTCATTTCGATGAACCGGCCACATGTGTCATATCTAGCTGTTTTATATCTGCTTTTTTCCTTTTAGTGGAATGAACCTTTATGTCGAATTTTATGAACCCTCATCTCTTATTGCTTGAACCACATATGATCTGTTACGAACCTTCTTTTGTTAGTTGTTAACTTCTTTTTATTGATTGAATGAATCATGATTCAAGCACTTAGTGAACCTTCTTTTTTGTCATCTCGATGAACTGACCACATGTGTCATATCTAGCTGTTTTATATCTGCCTTTTTTTCTTTTAGTGGAATGAACCTTTGTGTCGAATTTTATGAACCCTCATCTCTTATTGCTTGAACCACATATGATTTGTTACGATCCTTCTTTTGTTAGTTGTTAACTTCTTTTTATTGATTGAATGAACCATGATTCAAGCACTTAATGAACCTTCTTTTTTGTCATCTCGATGAACCGACCACAAGTGTCATATCTAGCTGGTTTATATCTACTTTTTTTCTTTTTGTGGAATGAACCTTTGTGTCGAATTTTATGAACCCTCATCTCTTATTGCTTGAACCACATATGATCTATTACGATCCTTCTTTTAACTTCTTTTTATTAATTGAATGAATCATGATTCAAGCACTCAATGAACCTTCTCTTTGTCATCTCAATGAACCGCATGTGTCATATGAAGATGTATTTGGTAATCGTTGAACCTTCCCTTTTATTCATTATATCCTTTCTTGACATTAGGTATCCTAGCTATCTTATGATCCCTTTTTATTGTGTTTTATCTGAATGAACCTTTACTTCTTCATTAATGAACCATGCTAGGCATCCTTTTTTAACGTTTTTTGGTTGTTGTCTAATATACCTTTAGTATATAATTTTCTGACCCCTTGATTTTTTTCTCATTTGACTTTTTAGGTACAATCTTATATTTATCCCATTTACTGGTCTTGATCACCACAAATCAAGTGTGACTTTTGCTTGTGGCCTTATTTTCAAGGAAGATGCCGGCTCATATGTTTGGTTGTTGAAGAAGTTCAAAGAAGCTATGTCATATGATCCTAAGGTCATCGTAACAGATCAAGATGCGTCCATGAAGAGTGCAATTGAGATAGTTTTTCCTAAATTTTCCATAGATTGTGCATGTGGCACATTATGAAGAAAATCCCAGCAAAGACCAAATATGATGGAGAGTTGGGTGAGGAATTTTGAACAAGGCTCAACAAAATTGTCTGGACTGATCAACTAGAGCCCGCTGAGTTTGAGTCTCAATGGAATGCATTGTTGGATGAATTCCCTTTGGTCAAGCGGAATTGGTTTGACGACATGTTTGACATTCGCCGCTTCTGGATTCCAGTCTATTTCAGAGACATAATGTTTGGAGGTTTGCTTAGAACAATGTCTATCTCTGAGTCTACAAACAACTTTTATGGCAATTTTACTGACAAATATTATCGTCTTGTCGAGTTAGTCATGCACTTTGACATTGGGTTGGATGCACAGAGGCACATGCAGAATAGATTGAACTTTGAGTCAACTTCAATGCGTCCAGATCTAAGCACCCTATGGGCTATGGAGGAGCATGCTGCTGAGGTATATACTCTTTCAGTTTTTTCCATTGTGAAGGATGAAATTGTGAGTGCGTCTACTACTTGTTGTATTGTTAGTATATCAGGGGAAAATGAAACAAAGATTTATGGCATTAAAGATGGCAACTCATCAATTTTTAGTGTTTATCATTCTATTGTTGATGACGAGTTTAGATGCTCCTGTCGGATGTTTCAAAAGATGGGTCTTCCATGTCGTCATCTATTCATTGTGTTTAGGAACCTTGGCTTGAAAAAAATCCCTTCAATGTATGTGCTGTCTCGCTGGACCAAGTTGCAATTATTTACCCTGTCTTCACAATCGAGGACACCGTGGTGAAACAGTGTTTGCTTATGGAAGAAAGGGAATAATTGGTTAACAAGCTCATCTCAGACTTCTATAGTTGTGTCGGTCTAGTTGAAGAGAACGTTGAAGAGTTGAAATTGCTTTCAGATTATATGGAGCAGAAGAAGGAACTCTTACTATCTCAATCTGTTGATGGAACTTCTGGTTTGAAATCGAATCAGGCTGATCTTGAGAAATATTGCAGGGTTGTTGTTCCAACTGTTGTGAATATTCACCCTCCAGACAATGCAAAGAACAAGGGTTCAGGTTCTCACTCCCGTATTCGCAGTGCAAAAGAGGTGGCCATGGAGTCTTCTGAACCGAAGAAACGGCGTTGTAGAAGATGCCAAAAGTTTGCAACACACAATGCTCGTACCTGCAAAGAAGTGTTACCTCCATAGGCTGTTATCTTTTTATGTTTTTTTAAGTTACTCTTGTATGTTTGAACCTAACAATTATGAAAACTAGAACATAAGTTTGTGAACCCTTTTTTACCATTGTAGTGAACCTCGTCTGTGTTTTTTTGTTAATGTTGTTGGCTCGTATGCTCTTGGAATTATGTATCAGTTCAACCATTCTATAAATTTATGAATCTCTTCTCAAATTATTTTGATCCTTCATTTTTTTTATTGTGAACACTTTAAATCTACTTCATGTCTTCCTTGTTTTCTTATTTTTATGGGATTTTTATCATTTCTATCACAAAACTACATATTTAATTGTTCATATGAACAAGCTATTCATTTGTATGAACCGTTACTCCCAATAGATATTGTATCAAGTGAGGTGGAGGTGGAAGAACTTCTTGAAAATGAAAAGCTTGTGAAAGAAGACAAGTCCCAAACATTTGGAACTGCACGAGACACATAACAAGCAACATCAATTCATTGTAAGTAATTCTATTTTTTTTGTAGTTTGCTTTTTTTGTAATGAAACTAGTGGTTCAGAACAAGGCTACAAGTTGAACATTGTAAAATTTAACTAGTTCATGAATTATAAATAGTGGTACATAACACACAAACTACATGGTCATAAAAAAAGGCGACAAATGGTGATTGCATAATGAAATAAGTCTGGAATAAGTATATAACTAAACTAATGGTTCAGTGAAACATAACTACTGGAACTTCATAAAAAACTTCCTGGATCATGAATACATAAGTTGCGAAAAAAACTTATTTTCATGTAAATTTAAATGGTGGAACATGATAGTAAGATAAAATGGTTCATTTGAAATATACCAGCCGCAAGATCAGGGGTTGATAGGGCTCCATGTCATTTTTTAGGGTTAAAATGGTTCATTATTTTGTAAATAAAAGTTCATTTTATTGAACATTTGGGGTTCATATAACAGTGCAATGAAATGCAACAATTTATATAGATTATAATAGCGAATGATTTTTTTTAACATGTTGGTTTTTAGTTGAACTGATTGTAAAGGAGGCAAAGGGACCAAAAAACCCCAAAAGGGTATGGTTGAGGGAGTCTGAAACTAATACAATGGAAGAGGCAAAACAAGCACCTCAAACAGAGATTGTATCAAGTGTGGAGGTGGAAGAACTTTTTGAAAATGTAAAGCTTGTGAAAGAAGACAAGTCCCAAACATTTGGAACTGCACTAGACACAGAACAAGGAACAACAATTCAATGTAAGTAAATCTCTTTTTTTTCAAGTTTGCTTTTTTTTTTATAATGAAAGTAATGGTTCAGAACAAGGCTACAAGTCAAACGTTGTAAAAGTTAATTGGTTCACGAATTATAAGTAGTGGAACATAACACACAAACTACATGATCATAAAAAAAGACGACCAATGGTGATTGCATAATGAAATAAGTCTGCAATAAGTATATACCTAAACTAATGGTTCAGAGAAACATAACTACTGGAATTTCATAAAAAACTTCCTGGATCTTGAATACATAAGTTGCGATAGAAAACTTATGTTCATTTAATTTTGAATGGTGGGACATGATAGTAAGATAAAATGGTTCATATAATAGTGCAATAATATGCGACAATTTATATAGATTATAATAGACACTGATTTTTTTAACATTTTGGTTTTTAGTGAGCAAGGGAGCAACGTCAACAAACGCAGTTGACATATCTTCATAGGAACAAGGTGGCTCACAAGATATAGTGATGTTATACACACAAGAACTAGTGGATTTATCCACTCAAGAGTAGAGCATGGCAGAGATTGAAATTGAATGTTCACAATCAGCAACAAACGTTGGTTTGCACCTTGTCAAAGTGAAGAAAGACAAGAAACGAAAGCTGAAGACGGTAAAAGAAGCGAAAATATGTGAGAAGAAACGGAAAGTGTCAAATTGGAAGAAAGAGAAGGAGATAATAGAAATAAAAGAAGAAGATTGTGAAGATGAATTCCCCAAACTAATGACCAGAAACACCCCAAAAATGTTTGTAGAAGCAATGAAAGGACTCGACGATAAAGAAAGAAATTGGGTTAGAGATTTGGGATTTAGAGATCTTTTGAATCTCACACTAACAAAAATCCCAACTTCAATGGCTTTTTGGGTAGCATTATACTACAATGAAGCCAGATGTGGAATCGTTTTGAGAGATGAAAGCTTGATCGAAGTAACTGAAGAAGAAATTGAGAGAGTTTTAGGGATTCCTAGAGGGGAGGAGGCAATATAAAGGGGTGGTGATACTATGGAACACAAGGAAGATTTAGAGGAGCGGAGGAAATACATTTTGAAATTTAACAATGACAACGCAGTATCAAGCTCAAGCTCAGCAAATAAAGACTTCAAGCTGGAAGGTCTAAGAACTTCTCATATATCTGAGATGTTAAAAAATTCAAGAAGGAAACATGGTTTAAGAGGTTATTCATAAATCTCTTCATATCAGGATTGATAGAGTGCAACCAGAAAGGAATTGTGGACAAGAACCTGCTAGTAACAAGGCTGAACAATTGCAGAAACATGAACTGGTGTGAATTCGTGATGGATTCACTACCAGCAACAAGGATTGACTGGGATGGAGTGAAAGGAAGGTTCTACAAAGGTCCAATAATCCTTCTAGTGGTAAGTAATATTTGCATATATTTCATAGTTTTATTATAGAAAGAACTATAGTTACAACAACTATAATTTTTTTCAATTCCGTGCAGCTTCTTTACGTTGATGGAATGATCTTCAGAGGTAAAAAGAACCCAAATTAAAGGCCGGTGCTCTTAGGATGGAATGACAAAAAACTATCTGAAAGGCAAGAAATTGAGATGAAGTATGGAGGATTTGGAAGGGGGGAAAAACAGGCGGCTCAAGGAGGGATGAGTTTTGTTCAACAATAGAAGGAGAAAGAGATGATTGAGAGTTCAAAAAATACAGATTCTGGAAATCTACAAGTAAGTTAAAAATCTTATTATTGTTTCTTAGTTATGGTTTTTAAGGTTCATTGTTATATATATTAGAGTTCATTTTT
Source organism: Phyllobates terribilis (assembly GCF_046119375.1). NCBI lineage: Eukaryota > Metazoa > Chordata > Amphibia > Anura > Dendrobatidae > Phyllobates > Phyllobates terribilis. Next base: position 11,779 of record NW_027368762.1, on the reverse strand, counting down.
GTTGTAAACATTAGGGTTTATTGTTTTATAGAATAGGGTTCAATGTTGTAAAGATTAGGGTCATTGTTAGAAATACTAGAGTTCATTTGTTATGCTATTACGGTTCATTATTAGAAAGACATTGGTTCATTTGTTATGCTTTTAGTGTTCCTTGCTGTAAAAAAAGACCATGGTTCGTTTCTATGCTCTAGGGTTCATTGCTGTATACACCATGGTTCATTGCTATGCTCTTAGGGTTCATTTGCTATGCTTTTTAGGATTCATTGCTATGCTTTTTAGGGTTTTTCGCTATGCTTTTTAGGGTTCATTGCTATGCTTATTAGGGTTCATGCTATTCTTTTTAGGGTTCATTGCTGTATAGACCATGGTTCATTGATATGCTTCTTAGAGTTCATTGCTGTAAAACACTATGGTTCATTGGTATGCTTCTTAGGGTTCATTTTTATGCTCTTAGGGTTCATTTCTGAAAAGACCATAAAGACCATGGTTCATTGCTATGCTCTTAGGCTTCATTCCTATGCTTTTAGGGTTCATTGCTGTATACACCATGGTTCCTTGCTATGCTCTTAGGGTTCATTTCTATGCTTTTTAGGGTTCATTGTTGTATACACCATGGTTCATTGCTATGCTCTTAGGGTTCATTGCTATACTTTTTTGGGTTCATTGCTGTAAAGACCGTGGTTCGTTGCTATGCCTTTTAGGGTTCATCGTTGTAAAGACCGTGGTTCATTTCTATGCTTCTTAGCGTTCATTGCTGTAAAACACTATGGTTCATTGGTATGCTTCTTAGGGTTCATTTTTATGCTCTTAGGGTTCATTTCTGAAAAGACCATAAAGACCATGGTTCATTGCTATGCTCTTAGGCTTCATTCCTATGCTTTTAGGGTTCATTGCTGTATACACCATGGTTCATTGCTATGCTCTTAGGGTTCATTTCTATGCTTTTTAGGGATCATTGTTATGTTGTTAGAGTTCATTGTTATGCTGTTAGGGTTGATTTCTATGCTTTTAGGGTTCATTGCTATAAAGATCATGGTTCATTTCTACGCTTCTTAGGGTTCATTGTTATAAACGCCAGGGTCCATTGTTATACTCTAAGGGTTCATTGTTGTAAAGCTCAGGGTTCATTTTGTTAGGCAGTTAGGGTTCATTGTTGTAAAGACTAGGGTTCATTACTATGCTATTAGGGTTTATTGTATACAGTTAGGGTTCTTGTCAAAGTTCATTGTTAGAAAGACCAGGGTTCATTGTTATACTTTTAAGGTTCATTTTTATATATGCCAGGGTTCATTTTATTACAAGTAAGTTACATATAATATAAGATTCAACACAGAGGTTCTCAATTAAATTAATATGGTTCATATAATTATAATATGCAGGATTGGATGAATAGATTCAAAGATGCAACACAGATGCTAGCCAAAGCAATAGTTCTTGTGCAAGAGATGGTGAATAACATGCCCGAAGGTTTTGACAAGGTTGACAAAGTCAAACAACTGTCAAGACAACAAAGGAAATGTTAAGGACACAAGAAGAGATTGAACAAAAGAAGCAAGAATTCAATGATGTTTGGGACAACTCAGATCATCTATTTTGGGAGGATCCAGTTATAATTGAGTGCATAAGAAGTATAGAAAACAATTACCTTGATAGTCAGAAGAAGAAGAGCCAAAAGAGCCCAGTGGTACAATCCCAAGAACCTAGTGTGGCTAATGCTGATGTAGCATTCTGGCCAGGTACAGGACAGGTAGACAATGCAGCATCATCAGTTCAAGTTTCTGTACCAAAAGAAAAACAGAATCGTCTAGAGTCAAAGAGAAACGAAGTTGTGGTTGCAAAAAAAGGACCAGAGAAAGCTGAGCCAAACAAGAAGAAAGTATTAAGGAGTCCTCTTTCAATTTCACCTCCAAAGTTCAAACTACTCAGCAGTTCTGAAGAACAGGTACAATCTCCGGCCATTGAGAATGAAGAGAAAGAACTACTGCTTAGAATGGTAGAAGAAATTCAAAGGATTGAGGAGGAGGAGGAGAAAAGAATGAAGTTGAAGGTACAATTCTAGCTTTTTAAATTAGTAAAGTTTTTGTAATGATTAATACTAATAGGATTAAATTTGAACATGCTCAAAAGAAAGGAAAGGAAAAGATGTGTGAGATTAAGGAAGAGAAACAATATAAAAGATTGAAAGTGAGGTTTCAGGGAATAAAGATTACCCACCAAGATGAATTGCAACGTAAAACCCTGCAAGATGAAGTGCTTGAGAAATCTGCAGAAAAAGTAATGGTTGGCAACCAACAAGAAGGTGAAAGACACAAAGAATTGTCAATGAGCCTTAGAAGATCAATAGACCCCTTATCTCCAACAACTGAGCAGCAAAATGCTATGTACCAGTACTGCATCAAGAGCAGTTTGGATAGGTAAGTTTCTATAAATAAAATTAAAAAATCTGATGGAATAAAATGTGACCGTCATATGTTTTTAATGCAGCTCAGAGATCCTGTACAAGGACAAGTTGCGTGCTGTGACATCCTTTGAGTTCTCTGCAATGGATGTTGAAGTCCACTTCAAAAGAATGGATGCATTTACAACTGTGCTTAACAGGAACGAGGAAGCTCGCATCCCGGAACATCCAAACAGACTGTTTCTGTTTGTCCAACACCCAGTAAGTTGAAAACAAGCCCTATTTTTTTTAAGTGTGACAAGAAAACAATAAAAAATATTTATAAAAAAACACAGGTTCAACGTATTAGAGTCCTCCGCCTTGAGGACAAAAATGTCACCAGTTGTACACTTTTTATGTCCTTTCCTGGCTTCCACATGGGCCATACGCATCAGAACCTCCCTCCAACGTATTAAAGTAGAATGTTCATGTGGTTTGAAAATTTGAAGTTCATGGGATCTAATAATATGGTTCATAGGATATGAAATAATGGTTCAGAATTCTAAACTTCAAGTTTCAAAATATGTTACTATAGTGTTCATAAATTTTTAGCATGTGGATCATAGATTTTCAAAATAAGCTTTTATTATTCAGGATATGTCATTAAAGGATGAACTGGAAGAGATGGAAAAGAATATCACTCATGGTTTGAACCAGGTTTATGGAAGGAAATTGAAGGACATTGATTTGGTAAGTACTTAGTTCATATCCTCAAGATTAATGATTGAAATTTTAACGTTATATAAATTTCCTTAAAGAGATCATTTTTTACATGCAGATAATGGTACCCGTTGAAGTGAACCTAAGTTTCTATGTTGTTGTTCTAAACATGAAGAGAAAGATAATTGAAATTCTTGATAGTACATCAGAAGAAAGGGGAATTGATTTCTATCTCCCTGTAGTTGAGAAGTTGGTAAGAAAACCAAAACATAAAAAAGAATGTTCATAATTTACTTATTTTTGTAAGAAACTTGAATATATTTTGTTTTGTGTTGAAAATGATTTTTTTTGCAGGCTAATAGGGTTGGAATGAGGATGAGACGCTCAAATCTTCATAGAAGGGCAGATGAGTTGGAAAAAGTTGCAACCAAACCACTTCTGTTGAGTCTCCCATGCAAAGCCAATTGTGAAGAAGAATACACAACTGGAATATATGCAATGAGACACATGGAAATGTACATAGAGTTGGCCAATGTACTGAAATTAATCAAGGATAATCGATCACATAGCAAATAGAGGCGGCATCAATCAAATTTGGGAAAAAACTATGACACATTTTTGAAAACTTTTGCATTTTTTGTCTTAATGTGTATGTGGGATAGAATTTCAGTTTTTGGAATTACATGGTTGTTATGTGGGAATTTCTTTTTGGTTGGTAGTTGTACACACCAGGAATTTAAGTAGATGTAAAAATGAAGATGGTATTTTTGAATGTTTTCACATGGATCATTTCCATTATATTCCTTGAAGTGGTTCATGAATTAACAAAAAGAGGTTCATAATATATTTGATTCAGGTTCATTCCAGTTATGAATGCTTATACATTTAACAATAACGAACTCTCATTAACTGAAACACCATTGTACACAGATTAATAGAGTTCATGCATATGATAAAGCGTAATTTATAAGGAAGGGTCATTTTTTTCAAAAGATGATTTTCCACTTTTCTTTTACATTGGTCAGGGTTCAAAATCTATAAGAAGATGGTACATGTATTCACATAAAAATTACAACAACAACAGAAAAATAACTTCATCTTAAGACAATAATGTAGTACTGTTCTAAGTGTTTGCTGTCAATTTAATTCCCAGTTTCTGACTTTTCAGTCTTATGAAATTTCATTTTATATATATGAACCTATAATCTTAATATTTGAAATGATCATATAAGTTGATTGAACATGGGATCTGTATTGTTCCCCCATGTCACCCATGTTGAATATTTTTTTATCTGTTCCTGTTTCAAACCCCATCACAATGCAACATCATAGCAGCTAATATAACAGGACATGCTACTAACATCTTCAAAATAATCCATACATGTTACACAGTTTCAAAAGATAGTCAAAAGAGACACCAAACTTCCACATAAAATTAAACAGATATTCAAAACAAGAAAAACCTAAAGTTGTCAATTATCCCATCAAATTTACAGACTTTTAAGGCAAGTTCAGAAAAACACCATGATTAGGCTTATACCTTTCCCTTCCCTTTGTCGTCCTTGGCATTTTCAGATGTAGGAGGGTTGTTTTGTAATCTTTCCGTAGTTGTTCAGCTTCGTCTATGTTTGATTTAGCTTTACATACTGGTGCCTCTAACTTGTTCAAGCAATCCTTTTCCTTTTGTATACTTTTTTCCACTTCATCTTTCTGTTTTTTTATTGCATTCTCAACATTCCCCACCCAGTGTGCAATTCTATAATCTGTCTCTGCCATCATCATTGTACTCTCTCTGCTAAACTCCGGTTCTAGAAGGAAGTCGAACTCAGAGCTGTAGTCCGAGTCCGAGTATGATTCAATATCCCGTTCATCTTTTGCAAGCCTAACTCTTTCTCCATCTCCTTCTTGTTCACTATCTTCTTCTTCTTCTTCTTCTTCTTCAGTTTCTTCTTCATTTTCTTCTTCAGTTTCTTCTTCATCCCCCTCTTCACTCTCTCATGTGCATTTCATTCCATCATCTTCACCATTTGATACGTCCATATCATATCCTTCTTCTTCATAATCGATTAGACCGTAACCATCCCATATTCAGACAAAGACATGGGGGAACTGTCATTGTTAGACACCGCTGTAGTTTAATAAAATAAAATTTGTTAGATTTTTTTATATGATATTGTTGTTTGGACCATGCAAAACATATTTTTTGAACCTTTAAGTAGTCCTTTTTGAACCCTATTTTCTAGTACGTATAATGAGTGGTGATTTCTATGCATATATTATGAATCAGTTACCCCCAACTTGCATCCTCACAGCATATAACACCAGGATAAACTAATAGGGCATCTGGGGATCTACTAATCACAAAATGGAGTTCATATAGTTTATTTGTTTTTTGTGGTCATAGAACTGATTTTTTGAACCCTTTTTTTTAGTCTGTATGATGAGTGCTATTTCTAAGTATATTATGAAACAGGTACCCCAACATATTTCCCCACAACACATAACACCGGGATCAAACTAATAGAACATATGTGGATCTACTGAATACAAAAAACGAGTTCTTTAACATACATGCTATTTATCCAGAATACTTACAGTTACTCCACTCGCTTTTGGATCCAGAACTGGGGGATGAGATTGGGCTTGCAGACATGGTTTCAGGCGTGTATATCCTTGAAGATTCGAAGTTTTTTTTATGCTTATCTGGGCAGAAAAGCCTTCATCTGGAAGCACTAGACTCCTTAAAAATGTCTCCTTTTCTTCCAAAACCTGGGGCGTTTGGGTTTCCTTCTTCCCTCTCTCTTTGCTTTGTAAAGTGTGCATGCAGAAAATCCTTTAGCCTTAAGTAATAGGCACAAGGGGTATTATAGGTCTTACACGATGTTTGAAGAATTTACGGAAAGTGCCACTGTGTTATTTAACCCATCAGTGTTTTGTCCATTTTTCTTTTTTTTTAAGGATAAATCCCATTTTCACCAAAGATTAAGTACCATTTGAATTTTATATTTTTTGAACCTTTGTGTTTTATACTTTGAACTATATTTTTATTATTTGAACCTTATCAATAGTTATAAGATCATTCTTATTAGAGAATCGACATTTATGTTTTGACTTTTTATTTACTTTTTGTTTTTTCATTCGAACAAACTATGTTTTTGGAAAAGGAAAAATAAAACAATAAGCATTTGTCAGAGTTGACAAAATGTAATAAATCACATTGTATTAGTTTTTGGCTAGATTTTTTATCTATACTTTTGTCCTCGGATTTTCGAATATTAACTATTCCGTTTTTGTTTTCATAAGGAAGGGTCAATTTTTTTCAAAAGATGATTTTCCCCTTTTTCACATTATCAGGGTTCAAAAACTATAAAAAGATGGTACATGTATTCATATAAAAATTACAACAACAACAACAGAAAAATAGCTTCATCTTAAGACAACAAATCTAGTACTGCTTTGTAAGTGTTTGCTGTCATTTTAATTGCCAATGTTTCTGACTTTTCAGTCTTATAAATTACTTTATAAATATATGAACCCTATATTCTTAATATTTGAACTGATCATATAAGTTGCATGAACATGGCATCTGTATTGTTCCCCCATGTCACCCATGTTGAATATTTTTATAAGTTCCTGTTTCAAACCACATCACAATGCAAACAACAACAACTAAAAAATATGATAGCCTAGTAACATCTTCAAAATAGACAATACCTGTTACACAGTTCCAAAAGACCTTCAAAAGAGACTCCAAACTTCCATATAAAACCAAACAGATATTCAGAAAACAAAAAACCTAAAGTTTAACATAGTTTCAAAAGATATTCACAAGAGACACCAAAAATCCACATAAGGCAAGTTTTAGAAAAACAACATGATTAGTCTTCTTCGCTTCCTTTACCCTTGTTGTCTTTGGTATTTTCGGCTATAGCATGGTCATTTTTGTAGTCTTTGAATAGTTTTTCAGCTTCCTCTAGATTTGATTTAGCCTTACTCACTAATGCTTCTACCTTTTTCAAGCTATCCTTTGCCTTTTGTAAACTTTCTTCCACTACATCTTTTTGTTTCTTAATTGCCTTTTCAGCGTCTCCCACCCACTGGGCTATCTTCTAATCTGTCTCAGCCATCATATTGGTACTCTCCCTGATGAACTCAGGTTCAACTAGGAAGTCGAACTCGGAGCTGTAGTCTGAATCCGAGTATGACTTAATACCTGCTTCATCCTTGGAAAATATAGTTGCACAATCACCTTCATCTATCTGTTCCTCTATAGTTTCTCCACTTTCTTCTTCAGAGTGTTCTTCTTATTCCTCCTCTTGACTTTCCATCTCATAGTCCTCACAACTTGATATGTCCATTTGATATACATGTTCTTCACTAGATTGTATACTATCTCCATCTTCGTATTCAGCAGAGGACATTGTTGTATTGTAAAAAGATAAAGTTTTGTTAGATTTTTTTATGCATTTTTGTTTCTTTGCATCATGTAAAACATAATTATTGAACCTTTAAATTGTCCTTTTTGAACCCTATTTTGTAACTCCAACATGCATCCTCATAGTAATAGAGCACACGTATGTGGATTATGTAAAACATAATACCAAGATTATACTAATAGGGCATTTGGGCATCTACTAAATACAAGATCAAATCTTTAAACCTTTTAGTGAACGTATGTGGATCAAAGTATAGAGGACACGTGGATCTAGTAAATAGAGAAAACGAATTGTCTATGCATTTTTGTTTCTTTGCACCATGTAAAACATAATTATTGAACCTTTAAATTGTCTTTTTTGAACCCTATTTTTTGTAAATCCAACATGCCTTCTCACAGTAATAGAGCACACGTATGTGGGATCATGTAAAACATAATACAAAGATCAAACTAATAGGGCATTTGGGCATCTACTAAATACAAGATCAAATCTTTAAACCTTTTATTGAACATATGCAGATCAAAGTAATAGAGGACACGTGGATCTAATAAATAGAAAAACGAGTTGTCTATGCATTTTGTTTCTTTGCACCATGTAAAATATAACTATTGAACCTTTAAATTGTCTTTTTTGAACCCTATTTTGTAACTCCAACATGCATCCTCACAGTAATAGAGCACACATATGTGGATCATGTAAAACATAATACCAAGATTAAACTAATAGGGCATTTGGGCATCTACTAAATACAAGATCAAATTTTAAACCTTTTACTGAACGTATGTGGATCAAAGTAATAGAGGACACGTGGATCTAGTAAATAGAGAAAACAAGTTGATGCTTTTCATTTTTGGCTGAGCATACATGCTTTTTGGGAAGAAGAACACTTACAGTAAATCGAATCACTGCTGCTATCCGAGGTTTGGGAGGTAATGGGGCTTACAGACATTTTGGCTGATTCGTTGATATGCTTTTTGAAGATTTTTTGGGAGTTTTTATTTTGGGACTCTTCCTCTTCTTCTTCCCTTTTCTCTTTCTCTCAACACTTTGGCGTTTGGGTTTCTTGTGTAGCTTCGGTGATTGTGCATGTCCTAAGACTTTCAACTATAAGTAATGTAGGATAGGGGTATTATAGTAATTTTGTTGATGTTTCAACATTTATGGAAAATTGCCACTATATTAAAACACCGTGGTTTGATTTTCGGTTCACTATTCACTAGGTTTAATTTGTTAAAACTCAAACCCTTCGGTGTTTTTTCATTTTTCATTTTTAAATCCCATTTTTGCCAAGATTAATTATCACTTGAATTTTATTTTTTTTAACCTTTGTGTTCAATATTTTGAACTATATTTCTTATTATTTGAACCTTATCAATAGTTATAAGATTATTCTTATTAGATCATCGATATTTAGGTTTTTTGACTTTTTTTACGATCTTTTTGTTTTTTATTCGAACAAAGTATATTTTTGAAAAAGGAAAAATAAAACAATAAGCATTTGACAGAGTTGACAAAATGTAATAAATCACATTGTATTAGATTTTTACAAGATTTTTTTATCTATACTGTTGTCCTCTGATTTTCGAATATTAACTATTGCGTTTTTGGTATATATTTTCATCTGAACACGTTTTTTTTTCCAAAAATGGGGTTGTGTTTTTTTGTTTTAGTTTATGTGCTGAGTTTCTTATGCTTCAACTCTTCTGCATATTGTTGAATCTGAAAGTATTTTATTTTGAACCCTAGATTTAGTTTTGTTCTAAGTTTTTGTACTTCGCTGTCAATTTAATTGCCTAGTTTGTGACCTTTTTCAGTCTTTTGATTTTTCTTCATATATGTATGAACCCTATAGTCTTAATATTTGAACTGATTATAAAAGTTGCATGTTTAATATTCTTTAGATGTTCCTATTTTCAAATCCAACCACAATGCAACACCATAGGAGATAATACAATATGACAACCTAATAACATCATCAAAATAAGCAAATACATGTTACGCAGTTTCAAAAGATATTCTTAAGAGAAACCTAATTTCGTCATAAAATCAAAGAAATATTCCAAAAAAAAGAAAACCCTAAAGTTTAACAATTATCCTATCAAATATTCAGACTTTTAAGGCAATTTTTCTCGAGTCCTTTTTTTTTACTGCGTGCTTGTTACCGGCCTTGGAGTTGGAGGATTGTTTCTTATAATATGCAACGCCTTCCCTCGTCCTGCATTGGTTTCAGAGTTCACAATCATGTGGGTATATTTGATTCTCATAAGTGGGTACGCAATCGAGAAGTTGGCTTGATTCAATGTCCGCTCCCATTGCTCTTTGGTGTTGCCCATGAACGTTTCCATATGGTGCATTGTAAGTATTCCTGTAGTATATTCGCCCTCACAACCTGCCTTGCAAGTAAGCGGAACATGAACAATACTGGAGCTGGCGTCTTCCAGCGCATTCGCTCTTACGTGTAGTCTTGTTGATCTCAGCTTTCTACACACCATACCAAGCTGGAAAAAAACAAAGCACAAAGTGAATCACGAATTATAAGACAACAACGTTTTTGTTTTTGTTTTACTTGTGTTATTTATATCGAAAACAAGGTATAAACTAAACATAAACCTTACCAGCTTCTGTACCACCACATTTGTATAATCTTTTTCTTTACATTAAAAGCCACCACAAAGTAGTCCTCAACTTCTTGGACATGTATCACAATCTACAAACAATTATTACAGTTTGTTAAAATATTCATGTTCAACAAAACATAAAAGATCAGATATAAATCCCCCCAATTCTTACCATGTCAATGCCCTTTAGCTTTCTTTTGTGGCCTTGTTCAAAAGCAAAGGCAAAATTTCTATCAAACTCCAAATCCTCCTCATCCTGTGCATGATCCTACAAACAAATTAATGTATATAGATTTTTTCAGTGAGAACATTCTTATTCTTTTTGCATCTTAAACTTCAATCACCTACATCTACAAATTATTGAGACTTTCTATTATAACTTTGTGAAACTTACTTCTAAAATTACGAACCTCACAGTTTGAACAATATCACTATAAATATTTCTTCTCTTACTCCAAAAAAAAAAGTTAAACCAACTCACTAGTTTATAGGTATAGAGGAAAAGCCTGCTTGGTGGTCTGGGCTCCGAGCTTCCTCTCCCTTGTTCAAAATAGTTGTAAAAGCATTCATGCTTTTCCTGTGCACTTCCACTTCCATACAAGAATGTTCATGCCGTGTCACTCGTAGCATTATGTCCTCGTATAAGATCACCGGGTTGTTTTTTGGCAGTAAGAAATAATTATTAGATCATATTTATCTCACTTCACTTGTAAAGATATTTTAAATTTTAATTTGATACTTACTCATTCAAATGACATGACACATTGTAGTTGTACACATCAAGTTGTTCACGTGTTGGCGTTGAAAGTATGTCTTGAGTTCTATCTTTGTTAGGGCTTCTGACATTGAGCGACAAGGTCTTATTCTTTTTCTGATCTTGTTTCTACTCTTCATCATCCGACATTTTTCTCTTTCTTTTACCCTATTTCATATTTATTAACCCACCAGTTAAAATATATGAACATATCATTTTAAAACATTGAACCAAGCAGTTTAAACAAATGAACCTTAAGCTAACTATATTTTTGACCAACTTTGTGAAGATTTGAAAATAGCATACATACTCATTTTTTTCATAGAAATTTGAACCCAATGATATCAAACTAGCACATATACTCATTTTTACCTTCAGGTTTCTCCCTTTTGCCTCTTCGCGCTGCTTTGCTTGCTTTTCCTCGTGGCTCTCTTCCTCTTCTTGGGTATCATCCAAAATCACTGTTTCTACTGGGCCTTGTTCATCCCTTTTTCTCTTTATCTCCTCCCTCACTGTCTTTAGTTGTTCTTAGTCACTGGTTCTTCTTCATCATCCTTTTCCTCTTCACCATGTTGCACTTGGGGATCTTCATCAAATTGTTTCTCCGAACTGATTATTTCGATTATTGAAGAAGATAGTACTCCAGCGCCAGTATTAACAACATCCTCATTCACACCGTCACTGCCTCTTCCCCCATTTTTTATATTTGATCCCAAAAATGTGTCTGTCTTATTCCTATCCATGGGTGAATCACTGTTGCTGAGCTCTGGATTAACTTGCTCACTCTCCTTGTTAGGGTTATATCCATCTTTAAATTGCTTTAAAAGTTGTATCAGTTCCTCATGTTGCTCAATCATTGCCCTAACTGACATCC